>NW_025728654.1:772132-917807 GCF_021461385.2 Schistocerca piceifrons
GCATAGTCTGTAAGAAGTGTCAGTCTTCTTGTACTTATGTCGGTATTTTGCCTTTTCCATTTAATTCTGATGCAATTTCTGTGTTTCATCGTCAATAAGAAGGTCCAAGGGATACAGTAAACGAGGAGTGAAGTACCGGAATCTATAACTAGTGTCACAGGAATGGTTCAAAGCACAGACAGTAAGAAAAGTCAGTCTTCTTGTACTTATGTCGGCATTGTGCCTTTTGTATTAATTGCGATGCAATTTCTGTGTTTCATCGTCAATAGGAAGGTCCAAGGGATACAGTAAACCTGGAGTTAAGCATCGGAATCTATAACTAGTGTCACAGGAATGGTTCAAAACATAGACAGTAAGAAGAGTCGGTCTTCTTGTACTTAATTCGGCAATGTGCCTTTTGTATTTAATTCCGATGCAATTTCTGTGTTTCATCGTCAATAAGAAGGTCCAAGGGATACAGTAAACCTGGAGTGAAGCATCGGAATCTATAACTAGTGTCACAGGAATGGTTCAAAAGATAGACAGTAAGAAGAGTCAGTCTTCTTGTACTGAAGTCGGTCTTGTGCCTTTTGTATTTAATTCCGACGCAAATTCTGTGTTTCATCGTCAATAAGAAGGTCCAAGTGATACGGTAAACCTAAAGTGAAGCATCGGAATCTATAACTAGTGTCACAGGATTGGTTCAAAAAATAGACAGTAAGAACAGTCAGTCTTCTTGTACTTAAGTCGTCATTGTGCCTTTTGTATATAATTCCGATGCAATTTCTGTGTTTCATCGTCAATAAGAAGGTCAGAGGGATAGAGTAAACCTGAAGTGAAGCATCGGAATCTATAACTAGAGTCACAGGAATGTTCCGAAACATAGACTGTAAGAAGAGTCAGTCTTCATGAACTTAAGTCGGCATTGTGCCTTTTGTATTTAATTCCGATGCCATTTCTGTGTTTCATCGTCAATAAGAAGCTCCAAGGGATACAGAAAACCTGGAGTAAAGCATCGGAATCTATAACTAGTGTCACAAGAATGGATCAAAACATAGTCAGTAAGAAGAGTCAGTCTTCTTGTACTTTAGTCGGCATTGTGCCTTTTGTATTTAATTCCGATGCAAAATCTGTGTTTCATCGTCAATAAGAAGGTCAGAGAGATACAGTAAACCTGAAGTGAAGCATCGGAATCTATAACTAGTGTCACAGGAATGGTCAAACATAGACAGTAGGATGAGTCAGTCTTCTAGTACTTACGTCGGAATTGTGCCTTTTGTATTTAATTCGGATGAAATTTCTGTGTTTCATCGTCAATAGGAACGTCAGAGGGATACAGTAAACCTGAAGTGAAGCATCGGAATCTATAAATAGTGTCACAGGAATGGTTCAAAACATAGACAGTAAGAAGAGTAAGTCTTCTTGTACTTAAGTCAGCATTGTGCCTTTTCTATTTAATTCCGATGCAATATCTGTGTTTCATCGTCAATAAGATGGTCCAAGGGATACGGTAAACCTGAAGTGAAGCATCGGAATCTATAACTAGTTTCACAGGAATGGTTCAAAGCATAGTCTGTAAGAAGTGTCAGTCTTCTTGTACTTATGTCGGTATTGTGCCTTTTCCATTTAATTCTGATGCAATTTCTGTGTTTCATCGTCAATAAGAAGGTCCAAGGGATACAGTAAACGAGGAGTGAAGCACCGGAATCTATAACTAGTGTCACAGGAATGGTTCAAAACATACACAGTAAGAAAAGTCAGTCTTCTTGTACTTATGTCGGCATTGTGCGTTTGTATTAATTCCGATGCTATTTCTGTGTTTCATCGTCAATAAGAAGGTCCAAATGATGCAGTAAGCCTGATGTGAAGCATCGGAGTCTATAACTAGTGTCACAGGAATGGTTCAAAACAAAGACAGTAAGAAGAGTCCGTCTTCGTGATCTGAATTCGGCATTGTATCTTTTGTATTTAGTTCCGATGCAATTTCTGTGTTTCTTCGTCAATAAGAAGGACAGAGGGATACAGTAAACCTGAAGTGAGGCATCGGATTCTATAACTAGTGTCACAGGAATGGTTCAATCATTGACAGTAGGAAGAGTCAGTCTTCTTGTACTTAAGTTGGCATTATGCCTTTTGTATTTAATTCCGATGCAATTTCTGTATTTCATCGTCAATAAAAAGGTCCAAGGGATACAGTAAACCTGAAGTGAAGCATCGGAATCTATATCTAGTGTCACAGGAATGGTTCAAAGCATAGTCAGTAAGAAGAGTCAGTCTTCTTGTACTTAAGTCGGCATTGTGCCTTTTGTATTTAATTCCGATGCAATTTCCTTGTGTCATCGTCAGTAAGATGGTCCAAGGGACACAGTAAACCTGGAGTGAAGCGTCGGAATCTATAACTAGTGTCACAGGAATGGTTTTAAACTTAGACAGTAAGGAGAGTCAGTCTTCTTGTACTTATGTCGGCATTGTGCCTTTTTTATTTAATTCCGATGCAATTTATGTGTTTCAACGTCAATAAGAAGGTCCAAGGGATACAGTAGACCTGAAATGAAGAATCGGAATCTATAACTAGTGTCACAGGAAAGGTTCAAAACATAGACAGTGAGAAGAGTCAGTCTTCTTGTACTTAAGTCGGCATTGTGCTTTTTGTATTTAATTCCGGTGCAATTTCTGTGTTTCATCGTCAATAAGAAGGTCAGAGGGATAGAGTAAACCTGTAGTGAAGCATCGGAATCTATAACTAGAGTCACAGGAATGTTGCGAATCATAGACAGTAAGAAGAGTCAGTCTTCTTGAGCTTAAGTCGTCATTGTGACTTTTGTATTTAATTCCGATGCAATTTCTGTGTTTCATCGTCAATAAGAAGGTGCAAGGGATACAGTAAACCTGGAGTGAAGCATCGGAATCTATAACTAGTGTCACAAGAATGGTTCAAAGCATAGTCAGTAAGAAGAGTCAGTCTTCTTGTACTTAAGTCGGCATTGTGCCTTTTGTATTTAATTCCGATGCAATATCTGTGTTTCATCGTCAATACGAAGGTCAGAGGGATACAGTAAACCTGAAGTATAAGCATCGGAATTAATAAATAGTGTCACAGGAATGGTCAAAACATAGACAGTAGGAAGAGTCAGTCTTCTTGTACTTAAGTCGGCACTGTGCTTTTGTATTTAATTCGAATGAAATTTCTGTGTTTCATCGTCAATAGGAAGGTCAGAGGGATAAAGTAAACCTGAAGTGAAGCATCGGAATCTATAACTAGTGTCACAGGAATGGTTCAAAACATAAACAGTAAGAAGAGTGAGTCCTCTTGTACTTAAGTCGGCATTGTGCCTTTTCTATTTAATTCTGATGCAATTTCTGTGTTTCATCGTCAATAAGAAGATCCAAGGGATACAGTAAACCTGGAGTGAAGCACCGGAATCTATAACTAGTGTCACAGGAATGGTTCAAAACATAGACAGTAATAAAAGTCAGTTGTCTTGTTCTTAAGTCGGCATTGTGCCTTTTCTATTTAATTCCGATGCAATTTCTGTGTTTCATCGTCAATACGATGGTCCAAGGGATACAGTAAACCTGAAGTGAAGCATCGGAATCTATAACTAGTGTCACAGGAATGGTTGAAAACATGGACTGTTGGATGAGTCAGTCTTCTTGTACTTAAGTCGGCATTGTGCCATTTGTATTTAATTCCGATGCAATTTCTGTGTTTCATCGTCAATAAGAAGGTCCACGGGATACAGTAAACCTGAAGTGAAGCATCGGAATCTATAACTAGTGTCACAGGAATGGTTCAAAACATTGACAGTAGAAAAGTCATTCGTCTTGTACTTAAGTCGGCATTGTGCCTTTTCTATTTAATTCCGATGCAATTTCTGTGTTTCATCGTCAATAAGAAGGTCAGATTGATACAGTAAACCTGAAGTGAAGCATCCGAATCTATAACTAGTGCCACAGGAATGGTTCAAATCATAGTCAGTAAAAAGAGTCAGTGTTCTTGTACTTAAGTCGGCATTGTGATTTTGTATTTAATTCCGATGTAATTTCTGTGTTTCATCGTCAATAAGAAGGTCAGAGGGATACAGTAAACCTGAAGTGACCATCGAAATCTAGAACTAGTGTTAAAGGAATGGTTCAAAACATAGTCAGTAAGAAGAGTCAGTCTTTTTGTACTTAAGACGACATTGTGCCTTTTGTGTTTAATTTCGATGCAATTTCTGTGTTTCATTGTCAATAAGAAGGTCCAAGGGATACAGTAAACCTGAAGTGAAGCATCGGAATCTATAAATAGTGTCACAGGAATGGTTCAAAACATAGACATTAGGAAGAGTCAGTCTTCTTGTACTTAAGTCGGCATTGTGTCTTTTCTATTTAATTCCGAAGCAATATCTTGGTTTCATCGTCAATAAGAAGGTCCAAGGGATACAGTAAACATGAAGTGAAGTATCGGAATCTATAACTAGTTTCACAGGAATGGTTCAAAGCATAGTCTGTAAGAAGCGTCAGTCTTCTTGTACTTATGTCGGCAATGTGCCTTTTCTATTTAATTCTGATACAATTTCTGTGCTTCATCGTCAATAAGAAGGTCCAAGGCATACAGTAAACGAGGAGTGAAGCACCGGAATCTATAACTAGTGTCACAGGGATGGTTCAAAACATAGACAGTAAGAAGAGTCAGTCTTCTTGTACTTAAGTCGGCATTGTGCCTTTTGTATTTAATTCCGATGCAATTTCTGTGTTTCATCGTCAATAAGAAGGTCCAAATGATGCAGTAAACCTGGAGTGAAGCATCGGAGTCTATAACTAGTGTCACAGGAATGGTTCAAAACATAGACAGTAAGAAGAGTCAGTCTTCTTGTACTTAATTCGGCATTGTACCTTTTGTATTTAATTCCGATGCAATTTCTGTGTTTCTTCGTCAATAAGAAGGTCAGGGGGATACAGTAAACCGGAAGTGAGGCATCGGATTCTATAACTAGTGTCACAGGAATGGTTCAATAATTGACAGTAGGAAGAGTCAGTCTTCTTGTACTTAAGTTGGCATTATGCCTTTTGTATTTAATTCCGATGCAATTTCTGTGTTTCATCGTCAATAAGAAGGTCAAAGGGATACAGTAAACCTGAAGTGAAGCATCGGAATCTATAACTAGTGTCACAGGAATGGTCCAAAACATAGACAGTAAGAAGAGTCAGTCTTCTTGTACTTAAGTCGGTATTGTGCCTTTTGTATTTAATTCCGATGGAATTTCTGTGTTTCATCGTCAATAAGAAGGTCCAAGGGATGCAGTAAAACTGAAGTGAAGAATCGGAATCTATAACTAGAGTCACAGGAATGGTTCAAAACATAGACAGTAAGAAGAGTCAGTCTTCTTGTACTTAAGTCGGCATTGTGCCTTTTCTATTTAATCCCGATGCAATTTCTGTGTTTCATCGTCAATAAGAAGGTCCAAGGGATACAGTAAACCTGAGTGAAGCATCGGAATCTATAAGTAGTGTCACAGGAATGGTTCAAATCATGGTCAGTAAGAAGAGTCAGTCTTCTTGTACTTAAGTCGGCATTGTGCCTTTTGTATTTAATTCCGATGCAATATCTGTGTGTCATCGTCGATAAGATGGGCCAAGGGATACAGTAAACCTGGAGTGAAGCATCGGAATCTATAACTAGTGTCACAGGAATGGTTTTAAACATAGACAGTAAGAAGAGTCAGTCTTCTTGTACTTATGTCGTCGTTGTGCCTTTTGTATTTAATTCCGATGCAATTTCTGTGTTTCAACGTCAATAAGAAGGTCCAAGGGATACAGTAGACCTGAATTGAAGTATCGGAATCTATAACTAGAGTCACAGGAATGGTTCAAAACATAGACAGTAAGAACAGTAAGTCTTCTTGTACTTAAGTCGGCATTGTGCCTTTTGTATATAATTCCGATGCAATATCTGTGTTTCATCGTCAATAAGAAGTTCAGAGGGATACAGTAAACCTGAAGAGAAGCATCGGATTCTATAACTAGAGTCACAGGAATGTTCCGAAACATAGACAATAAGAAGAGTCAATCTTCTTGAACTTAAGTCGGCATTGTGCCTTTTGTATTTAATTCCGATGCAATTTCTGTGTTTCATCGTCAATAAGCAGGTCCAAGGGATACAGTAAACCTGGAGTGAAGCAACGAAATCTATAACTAGTGTCACAAGAATGGTTCAAAGCATAGTCAGTAAGAAGAGTCAGTCTTCTTCTACTGAAGTCGGCATTGTGTCTTTTGTTTTTAATTCCGATGCAATATCTGTGTTTCATCGTCATTACGAAGGTCAGAGGGATACAGTAAACCGGAAGTGAAGCATCGGAATCTATAAATAGTGTCACAGGAATGGTCAAAACATAGAGAGTTGGAAGAGTCAGTCTTCTAGTACTTAAGTCGTCACTGTGCTTTTGTATTTAATTCGGATGAAATTTCTGTGTTTCATCGTCAGTAGGTAGGTCAGAGGGATACAGTAAACCTGAAGTGAAGCATCGGAATCTATAAATAGTTTCACAGGAATGGTTCAAATCATAGTCAGTAAGAAGCCTCAGTCTTCTTGTACTTAAGTCGGCATTGTGCCTTTTCTATTTAATTCTGATGCAATTTCTGTGTTTCATCGTCAATACGAAGATCCAAGGGATACAGTAAACCTGCAGTGAAGCACCAGAATCTGTAACTAGAGTCACAGGAATGGTTCAAAACATAGACAGTAAGAAGAGTCAGTCTTCTTGTACTTAATTCGGCATTGTGCCTTTTGTATTTAATTCCGATGCAATTTCTGTGTTTCATCGTCAATAAGAAGGTCCAAGGGATACAGTAAACCTGGAGTGAAGCATCGGAATCTATAACTAGTGTCACAGGAACGGTTCAAAGCATAGACAGTAAGAAGAGTCAGTCTTCTTGTACTGAAGTCGGTATTGTGCCTTTTGTATTTAATTCTGACGCAATTTCTGTGTTTCATCGTCAATAAGAAGGTCCAAGTGATACGGTAAACCTAAAGTGAAGCATCGGAATCTATAACTAGTGTCACAGGAATGGTTCAAAACATAGGCAGTAGGAAGAGTCAGTCTTCTTGTACTTAAGTCGGCATTGTGCCTATTGTATATAATTCCGATGCAATTTCTGTGTTTCATTGTCAATAAGAAGGTCAGAAGGATATAGTAAACCTGAAGTGAAGCATCGGAATCCATAACTAGAGTCACAGGAATGTTCAGAAACATAGACACTAAGAAGAGTCAGTCTTCTTGAACTTAAGTCAGCATTGTGCCTTTTGTATTTAATTCCGATGCAATTTCTGTGTTTCATCGTCAATAAGATGGTCCAAGGGATACAGAAAACCTGGAGTGAAGCATCGGAATCTATAACTAGTGTCACAAGAATGGTTCAAAATATAGTCAGTAAGAAGAGTCAGTCTTCTTGTACTTAAGTCGGCATTGTGCCTTTTGTATTTAATTCCGATGCAAAATCTGTGTTTCATCGTCAATAAGAAGGTCAGAGGGATACAGTAAACCTGAAGTGAAGCATCGGAATCTATAACTAGTGTCAGAGGAATGGTCAAAACATAGACAGTAGGAAGAGTCAGTCTTCTTGTACTTACGTCGGAATTGTGCCTTTTGTATTTAATTCGGATGAAATTTCTGTGTTTCATCGTCAATAGGAACGTCAGAGGGATACAGTAAACCTGAAGTGAAGCATCGGAATCTATAACTAGTGTCACAGGAAAGGTTCAAAACATAGACAGTAAGAAGAGTTAGTCTTCTTGTGCTTAAGTCGGCATTGTGCCTTTTCTATTTAATTCCGATGCAATTTCTGTGTTTCATCGTCAATAAGAAGGTCCAAGGGATACAGTAAACCTGGAGTGAAGCATCGGAATCTATAACTAGTTTCACAGGAATGGTTCAAAGCATAGTCTGTAAGAAGCGTCAGTCTTCTTGTACTTATGTCGGCATTGTGCCTTTTATATTTAATTCTGATGCAATTTCTGTGTTTCATCGTCAATAAGAAGGTCCAAGGGATACAGTAAACGAGGAGTGAAGCACCGGAATCTCTAACTAGTGTCACAGGAATGGTTCAAAACATAGACAGTAAGAAAAGTCAGTCTTCTTGTACTTATGTCGGCATTGTGCCTTTTGTATTTAATTCCGATGCTATTTCTGTGTTTCATCGTTAATAAGAAAGTCCAAGGGATACAGTAAACCTGGAGTGAAGCATCGGAATCTATAACTAGTGTCACAGAAATGGTTCAAAACATAGACAGTAAGAAGAGTCAGTCTTCTTGTACTTAATTCGGCATTGTGCCTTTTTTATTTAATTCCGATGCAATTTCTGTGTTTCATCGTCAATAAGAAAGTCCAAGGGATACAGTAAACCTGAAGTGAAACATCGGATTTTATAACTAGTGTCACAGGAATAGTTCAAACATAGTCAGTAAGAAGAGTCAGTCTTCTTGTACATAAATCGGCATTGTGCCTTTTGTATTAATTTCCGATGAAATTTCTGTGTTTCATCGTCAATAAGAAGGACCAAGGGATACCGTAAACCTGGAGTAAAACATCGGAATCTATAACTAGTGTCACAGGGATAGTTCAAAAACATAGACAGTAAGAGGAGTCAGTCTTCTTGTACTTAAGTCGGCATTGTGCCCTTTGTATTTAATTCCGATGCAATGTCTGTGTTTCATCGTTAATAAGAAGGTCAGAGGGATACAGTAATCCTGAAGTTAAGCATCGGGATCTGTGACTATTGTCACAGGAATGGTTCAAAACATAGTCAGTAAGGAGAGTCAGTCTTCTTGTACTTAAGTCGGTATTGTGCCCTTTGTATTTAATTCCGATGCAATTTCTGTATTTCATCGTCAATAAGAAGGTCCAAGGGATACATTAAACCTGAAGTGAAGCATCGGAATCTATAACTAGTGGCACAGGAATGGTTCAAAGATGGTCAGTAAGAAGAGTCTGTCTTCTTGTACTTAAGTGGGCATTGTGCTTTTTGTATTTAATTACGATGCAATTTCTGTGTTTCATCGTCAATAAGAAGGTCAGAGGGATACAGTAAACCTGAAGTGAAGCATCGGAATCTATAACTAGAGTCACAGGAATGTTCCGAAACATAGACAGTAAGAAGAGTCAGTCTTCATGAACTTAAGTCGGCATTGTGCTTTTGTATTTAATTCCGATGCCATTTCTGTGTTTCATCGTCAATAAGAAGGTCCAAGGGATACAGTAAACCTGGAGTGAAGCATCGAAATCTATAACTAGTGTCACAAGAATGGTTCAAAGCAGAGTCAGTAAGAAGAGTCAGTCTTCTTCTACTTAAGTCGGCATTGTGCCTTTTGTTTTCAATTCCGATGCAATTTCTGTGTTTCATCGTGAATAAGAAGGTCCAAGGGACACAGTAAACCTGGAGTGAAGCATCGGAATCTATAACTAGTGTCACAGGGATGGTTCAGAACATAGACAGTAAGAAGAGTCAGTCTTCTTGTACTTAAGTCGGCATTGTGCCTTTTCTATTTAATTCTGATGCAATTTCTGTGTTTCATCGTCAATACGAAGATCCAAGGGATACAGTAAACCTGCAGTGAAGCACCGGAATCTGTAACTAGAGTCACAGGAATGGTTCAAAACATAGACAGTAAGAAGAGTCAGTCTTCTTGTACTTAATTCGGCATTGTCCCTTTTGTATTTAATTCCGATGCAATTTCTGTGTTTCATCGTCAATAAGAAGGTCCAAGGGATACAGTAAACCTGGAGTGAAGCATCGGAATCTATAACTAGTGTCACAGGAATGGTTCAAAAGATAGACAGTAAGAAGAGTCAGTCTTCTTGTACTGAAGTCGGTCTTGTGCCTTTTGTATTTAATTCCGACGCAAATTCTGTGTTTCATCGTCAATAAGAAGATCCAAGTGATGCGGTAAACCTAAAGTGAAGCATCGGAATCTATAACTAGTGTCACAGGAATGGTTCAAAACATAGGCAGTAGGAAGAGTCAGTGTTCTTGTACTTAAGTCGGCATTGTGCCTATTGTATTTAATTCCGATGCAATTTCTGTGTTTCATCGTCAATAAGAAGGTCAGAAGGATACAGTAAACCTGAAGTGAAGCGTCGGAATCCATAACTAGAGTCACAGGAATGTTCAGAAACATAGACACTAAGAAGAGTCAGTCTTCTTGAACTTAAGTCAGCATTGTGCCTTTTGTATTTAATTCCGATGCAATTTCTGTGTTTCATCGTCAATAAGACGCTCCAAGGGATACAGAAAACCTGGAGTAAAGCATCGGAATCTATAACTAGTGTCACAAGAATGGTTCAAAACATAGTCAGTAAGAAGAGTCAGTCTTCTTGTACTTAAGTCGGCATTGTGCCTTTTGTATTTAATTCCGATGCAAAATCTGTGTTTCATCGTCAATAAGAAGGTCAGAGAGGTACAGTAAACCTGAAGTGAAGCATCGGAATCTATAACTAGTGTCACAGGAATGGTCAAAACATAGACAGTAAGAAGAGTAAGTCTCCTTGTACTTAAGTCAGCATTGTGCCTTTTCTATTTAATTCCGATGCAATATCTGTGTTTCATCGTCAATAAGAAGGTCCAAGGGATACGGTAAACCTGAAGTGAAGCATCGGAATCTATAACTAGTTTCACAGGAATGGTTCAAAGCATAGTCTGTAAGAAGTGTCAGACTCCTTGTACTTATGTCGGTATTGTGCCTTTTCTATTTGATTCTGATGCAATTTCTGTGTTTCATCGTCAATAAGAAGGTCCAAGGGATACAGTAAACGAGGAGTGAAGCACCGGAATCTATAACTAGTGTCACAGGAATGGTTCAAAACATAGACAGTAAGAAAAGTCAGTCTTCTTGTATTTATGTCGGTATTGTGCCTTTCGTATTAATTCCGATGCCATTTCTGTGTTTCATCGTCAGTAGGAGGTCCAAGGGATACAGTAAACCTGGAGTGAAGCATCGGAATCTATAACTAGTGTCACAGGAATGGTTCAAAACATAGACAGTAAGAAGAGTCAGTCTTCTTGTACTTAATTCGGCATTGTGCCTTTTGTATTTAATTCCGATGAAATTTCTGTGTTTCATCGTCAATAAGAAGGACCAAGGGATACAGTAAACCTGGAGTAAAACATCGGAATCTATAACTAGTGTCACAGGGATGGTTAAAATCATAGACAGTAAGAGGAGTCAGTCTTCTTGTACTTAAGTCGGCATTGTGCCCTTTGTATTTAATTCCGATGCAATGTCTGTGTTTCATCGTTAATAAGAAGGTCAGAGGGATACAGTAATCCTGAAGTTAAGCATCGGAATCTGTGACTATTGTCACAGGAATGGTTCAAAACATAGTCAGTAAGGAGAGTCAGTCTTCTTGTACTTAAGTCGGTATTGTGCCTTTTGTATTTAATTCCGATGCAATTTCTGTATTTTATCGTCAATTATAAGGTCCAAGGGATACAGTAAACCTGAAGTGAAGCATAGGAATCTATAACTAGTGTCACAGGAATGGTTCAAATATAGGCAGTAGGAAGAGTCAGTCTTCTTGTACTTATGTCGGCATTGTGCCTATTGTATTTAATTCCGATGCAATTTCGGTGTTTCATTGTCAATAAGAAGGTCCAAGGGACACAGTAAACCTGGAGTGAAGCATCGGAATCTATAACTAGTGTCACAGGGATGGTTCAAAACATAGACAGTAAGAAGAGTCAGTCTTCTTGTACTTAAGTCGGCATTGTGCCTTTTGTATTTAATTCCGATGCAATTTCTGTATTTCATCGTCAATAAGAAAATCCAACTGATGCAGTAAACCTGGAGTGAAGCATCGGAGTCGATAACTAGTGCCACAGGAACGGTTCAAAACATAGACAGTAAGAAGAGTCAGTCTTCTTGTACTTAATTCGGCATTGTGCCTTTTGTATTTAATTCCGATGCCATTTCTGTCTTTCATCGTCAATAAAAAGGTCCAAGGGACTCAGTAAACCTGGAGTAAAGCATCGGAATCTATAACTAGTGTCACAGGGATGGTTCAAAACATAGACAGTAAGAAGAGTCAGTCTTCTTGTACTTAAGTCGGTATTGTGCCTTTTGTATTTAATTCCGATGCAATTTCTGTGTTTCATCGTCAATACGAAGGTCCAAGGGATACAGTAAAACTGAAGTGAAGAATCGGAATCTATAACTAGTGTCACAGGAATGGTTCAAAACATACACAGTAAGAAGAGTCAGTCTTCTTGTACTTAAGTCGGCATTGTGCCTTTTCTATTTAATCCCGATGCAATTTCTGTGTTTCATCGTCAATAAGAAGGTCCAAGGGATACAGTAAACCTGAAGTGAAGCATCGGAATTTATAAGTAGTGTCACAGGAATGGTTCTAAACATGGTCAGTAAGAAGAGTCTGTCTTCTTGTACTTAAGTCGGCATTTTGCCTTTTGTATTTAATTACGATGCAATTTCTGTGTGTCATCGTCAATAAGATGGTCCAAGGGATACAGTAAACCTGGAGTGAAGCATCGGAATCTATAACTAGTGTCACAGGAATGGTTCTAAACATAGACAGTAAGAAGAGTCAGTCTTCTTGTACTTATGTCGGCATTGTGCCTTTTGTATTTAATTCCGATGCAATTTCTGTGTTTCAACGTCAATAAGAAGGTCCAAGGGATACAGTAGACCTGAATTGAAGTATCGAAATCTATAACTAGTGTCACAGGTATGGTTCAAAACATAGACAGTAAGAAGAGTCAGTCTTCTTGTACTTAAGTCGGCATTGTACCTTTTGTATTTAATTCCGATGCAATTTCTGTGTTTCATCGTCAATAAGAATGTCAGAGGGATACAGTAAACCTGAAGTGAAGCATCGGAATCTATAACTAGAGTCACAGGAATGTTCCGAAACATAGACAGTAAGAAGAGTCAGTCTTCTTGAACTTAAGTCGGCATTGTGCCTTTTGTATTTAATTCCGATGCAATTTCTGTGTTTCATCGTCAATAAGAAGGTCCAAGGGATTCAGTAAACCTGGAGTGAAGCATCGGAATCTATAACTAGTGTCACAAGAATGGTTCAAAACATAGTCAGTAAGAAGAGTCAGTCTTCTTGTACTTAAGTCGGCATTGTGCCTTTTGTATTTAATTCCGATGCAAAATCTGTGTTTCATCGTCAATAAGAAGGTCAGAGGGATACAGTAAACCTGAAGTGAAGCATCTGAATCTATAACTAGTGTCACAGGAATGGTTCAAAACATAGACAGTAAGAAGAGTAAGTCTTCTTGTACTTAAGTCGGAATTGTGCCTTTTCTATTTATTTCCGATGAAATATCTGTGTTTCATCGTCAATAAGAAGGTCCCAGGGATACAGTAAACCTGAAGTGAAACATCGGAATTTATAACTAGTGTCACAGGAATGGTTCAAACATAGTCAGTAAGAAGAGTCTGTCTTCTTGTAGTTAAGTCAGCATTGTGCCTTTTGTATTTAATTCCGATGCAATTTCTGTGTTTCATCGTCAATAAGAAGGACCAAGGGATATAGTAAACCTGGAGTAAAACATCGGAATATATAACTAGTGTCACAGGAATGGTTCAAAACATAGACAGTAAGAAGAGTCAGTCATCTTCTACATAAGTCGGCATTGTGCCTTTGCTATTTAATTCCTATGCAATTTCTGTGTTTCATCGTCAATAAGAAGGTCAGAGGGATACAGTAATCCTGAAGTTAAGCATCGGAATCTATGACTAGTGTCACAGGAATGGTTCAAAACATAGTCAGTAAGAAGAGTCAGTCTTCTTGAACTTAAGTCGGTATTGTGCCTTTTGTATTTAATTCCGATGCAATTTCTGTGTTTCATCGTCAATAAGAAGGTCCAATGGATACGGTAAACCTAAAGTGAAGCATCGGAATCTATAACTAGTGTCACAGGAATGGTCCAAAACATAGGCAGTAGGAAGAGTCAGTTTTCTTGTACTTAAGTCGGCATTGTGCCTATTGTATTTAATTCGATGCAATTTCTGTGTTTCATCGTCAATAAGAAGGTCAGAGGGATACAGTAAACCTGAAGTGAAGCATCGGAATCTATAACTAAAATCACAGGAATGTTCCAAAACATAGACAGTAAGAAGAGTCAGTCTTCTTGAACTTAAGTCGGCATTGTGCCATTTGTATTTAATTCCGATGCAATTTCTGTGTTTCATCGTCATTACGAAGGTCCAAGGGATAGAGTAAACCTGGATTGAAGCATCGGAATCTATAACTAGTGTCACAAGAATGGTTCAAAACATAGTCAGTAAGAAGAGTCAGTCTTCTTGTACTTAAGTCGGCATTGTGCCTTTTGTATTTAATTCCGATGCAAAATCTGTGTTTCATTGTCAATAAGAAGGTCAGAGGGATACAGCAAACCTGGAGTGAAGCATCGGAATCTATATCTAGAGTCACAGGTATGGTTCAAAACATAGACAGTAAGAAGAGTAAGTCTTCTTGTACTTAAGTCGGCATTGTGCCTTTTCTATTTAATTCCGATGCAATATCTGTGTTTCATCGTCAATAAGAAAGTCCAAGGGATACAGTAAACCTGAAGTGAAGCATCGGAATATATAACTAGTGTCACAGGAATGGTTCAAAACATAGACAGTAAGAAGAGTCAGTCATCTTCTACATAAGTCGGCATTGTGCCTTTGCTATTTAATTCCTATGCAATTTCTGTGTTTCATCGTCATTACGAAGGTCCAAGGGATAGAGTAAACCTGGAGTGAAGCATCGGAATCTATAACTAGTGTCACAGGAATGGTCAAAACATAGACAGTAGGAAGACTCAGTCTTCTTGTACTTAAGTCGGCATTGTGCCTTTTGTATTTAATTCGGATGAAATTTCTGTGTTTCATCGTCAATAGGAAGGTCAGAGGGATACAGTAAACCTGAAGTGAAGCATCGGAATCTATATCTAGAGTCACAGGAATGGTTCAAAACATAGACAGTAAGAAGAGTAAGTCTTCTTGTACTTAAGTCGGCATTGTGCCTTTTCTATTTAATTCCGATGCAATATCTGTGTTTCATCGTCAATAAGAAAGTCCAAGGGATACAGTAAACCTGAAGTGAAGCATCGGAATCTATAACTAGTTTCACAGGAATGGTTCAAAACATAGACAGTAAGAAGAGTCAGTCTTCTTGTACTTAAGTCAGCATTGTGCCTTTTCTATTTAATTCCGATGCAATACCTGTGTTTCATCGTCAATAAGAAGGTCCAAGGGATACAGTAATCCTGAAGTGAAGCATCGGTATCTATAACTAGTTTCACAGGAATGGTTCAAAACATAGACAGAAAGAAGAGTCAGTCTTCTTGTACTTAAGTCGGCATTGTGCCTTTTCCATTTTATTCCGATGCGATATCTGTGTTTCATCGTCAATAAGAAGGTCCAAGGGATACAGTAAACCTGAAATGAGGCATTTGAATCTATAACTAGTTTCACAGGAATGGTTCAAAACATAGTCAGTAGGGAGCCTCAGTCTTCTTGTACTTAAGTCGGCTTTGTGCCTTTTCTATTTAATTCTGATGCAATTACTGTGTTTCATCGTCAATAATAAGATCAAAGGGATACAGTAAACCTGGAGTGAAGCACCGGAATCTATAACTAGTGTCACAGGAATGGTTCAAAACATAGACAGTAAGAAGAGTCAGTCTTATTGTACTTAAGTCGGCATTGTGCCTTTTGTATTTAATTCCGATGCAAAATCTGTGTTTCATCGTCAATAAGAAGGTCAGAGGGATACAGTAAACCTGAAGTGAAGCATCGGAATCTATAACTAGTGTCACAGGAATGGTCAAAACATAGACAGTAGGAAGAGTCAGTCTTCTTGTACTTACGTCTGAATTGTGCCTTTTGTATTTAATTCGGATGAAATTTCTGTGTTTCATCGTCAATAGGAACGTCAGAGGTATACAGTAAACCTGAAGTGAAGCATCGGAATCTATAACTAGTGTCACAGGAATGGTCCAAAACATAGACAGTAAGAAGAGTTAGTCTTCTTGTACTTAAGTCGGCATTGTGCCTTTTCTATTTAATTCTGATGCAATTTTGTGTTTCATCGTCAATAAGAAGGTCCAAGGGATACAGTAAACCTGGAGTGAAGCATCGGAATCTATAACTTGTTTCACAGGAATGGTTCAAAGCATAGTCTGTAAGAAGCGTCAGTCTTCTTGTACTTATGTCGGCATTGTGCCTTTTCTATTTAATTCCGATGCAATGTCTGTGTTTCATCGTTAATAAGAATGTCAGAGGGATACAGTAATCCTGAAGTTAAGCATCGGAATCTGTGACTATTGTCACAGGAATGGTTCAAAACATAGTCAGTAAGAGGAGTCAGTCTTCTTGTACTTAAGTCGGTATTGTGCCTTTTGTATTTAATTCCGATGCAATTTCTGTATTTCATCGTCAATAAGAAGGTCCAAGGGATACAGTAAACCTGAAGTGAAGCATCGGAATCTATAACTAGTGTCACAGGAATGGTTCAAACATGGTCAGTAAGAAGAGTCTGTCTTCTTGTACTTAAGTCGGCATTGTGCTTTTTGTATTAAATTACGATGTAATTTCTGTGCTTCATCGTCAATAAGAAGGTCCAAGGGATACAGTAAACGAGGAGTGAAGCACCTTAATCTATAACTAGTGTCACAGGGATGGTTCAAAACATAGACAGTAAGAAGAGTCAGTCTTCTTGTACTTAAGTCGGCATTGTGCCTTTTGTATTTAATTCCGATGCAATTTCTGTGTTTCATCGTCAATAAAAAGGTCCAAATGATGCAGTAAACCTGGAGTGAAGCATCGGAGTCTATAACTAGTGTCACAGGAATGGTTCAAAACATAGACAGTAAGAAGAGTCAGTCTCCTTGTACTTAAGTCGGCATTGTGCCTTTTCCATTTTATTCCGATGCGATATCTGTGTTTCACCGTCAATAAGAAGGTCCAAGGGATACAGTAAACCTGAAATGAGGCATTTGAATCTATAACTAGTTTCACAGGAATGGTTCAAAACATAGTCAGTAGGGAGCCTCAGTCTTCTTGTACTTAAGTCGGCATTGTGCCTTTTCTATTTAATTCTGATGCAATTACTGTGTTTCATCGTCAATAATAAGATCAAAGGGATACAGTAAACCTGGAGTGAAGCACCGGAATCTATAACTAGTGTCACAGGAATGGTCAAAACATAGACAGTAGGAAGAGTCAGTCTTCTTGTACTTACGTCTGAATTGTGCCTTTTGTATTTAATTCGGATGAAATTTCTGTGTTTCATCGTCAATAGGAACGTCAGAGGTATACAGTAAACCTGAAGTGAAGCATCGGAATCTATAACTAGTGTCACAGGAATGGTCCAAAACATAGACAGTAAGAAGAGTTAGTCTTCTTGTACTTAAGTCGGCATTGTGCCTTTTCTATTTAATTCTGATGCAATTTTGTGTTTCATCGTCAATAAGAAGGTCCAAGGGATACAGTAAACCTGGAGTGAAGCATCGGAATCTATAACTTGTTTCATAGGAATGGTTCAAAGCATAGTCTGTAAGAAGCGTCAGTCTTCTTGTACTTATGTCGGCATTGTGCCTTTTCTATTTAATTCCGATGCAATGTCTGTGTTTCATCGTTAATAAGAAGGTCAGAGGGATACAGTAATCCTGAAGTTAAGCATCGGAATCTGTGACTATTGTCACAGGAATGGTTCAAAACATAGTCAGTAAGAGGAGTCAGTCTTCTTGTACTTAAGTCGGTATTGTGCCTTTTGTATTTAATTCCGATGCAATTTCTGTATTTCATCGTCAATAAGAAGGTCCAAGATATACAGTAAACCTGAAGTGAAGCATCGGAATCTATAACTAGTGTTACAGGAATGGTTCAAACATGGTCAGTAAGAAGAGTCTGTCTTCTTGTACTTAAGTCGGCATTGTGCTTTTTGTATTAAATTACGATGTAATTTCTGTGCTTCATCGTCAATATGAAGGTCCAAGGGATACAGTAAACGAGGAGTGAAGCACCTTAATCTATAACTAGTGTCACAGGGATGGTTCAAAACATAGACAGTAAGAAGAGTCAGTCTTCTTGTACTTAAGTCGGCATTGTGCCTTTTGTATTTAATTCCGATGCAATTTCTGTGTTTCATCGTCAATAAAGGTCCAAATGATGCAGTAAACCTGGAGTGAAGCATCGGAGTCTATAACTAGTGTATCAGGAATGGTTCAATACATAGACAGTAAGAAGAGTCAGTCTTCTTGTACTTAATTCGGCATTGTGCCTTTTGTATTTAATTCCGATGCAATTTCTGTGTTTCTTCGTCAATAAGAAGGTCAGAGGGATACAGAAAACCTGAAGTGAGGCATCGGATTCTATAACTAGTGTCACAGTAATGGTTCAATAATTGACAGTAGGAAGAGTCAGTCTTCTTGTACTTAAGTTGGCATTATGCCTTTTGTATTTAATTCCGATGCAATATCTGTGTTTCATCGTCAATAAGAAGGTCAAAGGCATACAGTAAAACTGAAGTGAAGCATCGGAATCTATAACTAGTGTCACAGGAATGGTCCAAAACATAGACAGTAAGAAGAGTCAGTCTTCTTGTACTTAAGTCGGTATTGTGCCTTTTGGATTTAATTCCGATGCAATTTCTGTGTTTCATCGTCAATAAGAAGGTCCAAGGGATACAGTAAAACTGAAGTGAAGAATCGGAATCTATAACTAGTGTCGCAGGAATGGTTCAAAGCATAGACAGTAAGAAGAGTCAGTCTTCTTGTACTTATGTCGGCATTGTGCCTTTTCTATTTAATCCCGATGCAATTTCTGTGTTTCATCGTCAATAAGAAGGTCCAAGGGATACAGTAAACCTGAGTGAAGCATCGGAATCTATAAGTTGTGTCACAGGAATGGTTCAAATCATGGTCAGTAAGAAGAGTCAGTCTTCTTGTACTTATGTCGTCTTTGTGCCTTTTGTATTTAATTCCGATGCAATTTCTGTGTTTCAACGTCAATAAGAAGGTCCAAGGGATACGGTAGACCTGAATTGAAGTATCGGAATCTATAACTAGTGTCACAGGAATGGTTCAAAAAATAGACAGTAAGAACAGTCAGTCTTCTTGTACTTAAGTTGGCATTGTGCCTTTTGTATATAATTCCGATGCAATTTCTGTGTTTCTTCGTCAATAAGAAGGTCAGAGGGATACAGTAAACCTGAAGTGAGCCATCGGAATCTATAACTAGTGTCACAGTAATGGTTCAATAATTGACAGTAGGAAGAGTCAGTCTTCTTGTACTTAAGTTGGCATTATGCCTTTTGTATTTAATTCCGATGCAATATCTGTGTTTCATCGCCAATAAGAAGGTCAAAGGCATACATTAAAACCTGAAGTGAAGCTTCGGAATCTATAACTAGTGTCACAGGAATGGTCCAAAACATCGACAGTAAGAAGAGTCAGTCTTCTTGTACTTAAGTCGATATTGTGCCTTTTGTATTTAATTCCGACGCTATTTCTGTGTTTCATCGTCAATAAGAAAGTCCAAGGGATACAGTAAACTTGAAATGAAACATCGGAATTTATCACTAGTGTCACAGGAATAGTTCAAACATAGTCAGTAAGAAGAGTCAGTCTTCGTGTACATAAATCGGCATTGTGCCTTTTGTATTTAATTCCGATGAAATTTCTGTGTTTCATCGTCAATAAGAAGGACCAAGGGATACCGTAAACCTGGAGTAAAACATCGGAATCTATAACTAGTGTCACAGGGATAGTTCAAAAACATAGACAGTAAGAGGAGTCAGTCTTCTTGTACTTAAGTCAACATTGTGCTCTTTGTATTTAATTCCGATGCAATGTCTGTGTTTCATCGTTAATAAGAAGGTCAGAGGGATACAGTAATCCTGAAGTTAAGCATCGGAATCTGTGACTATTGTCACAGGAATGGTTCAAAGCATAGTCAGTAAGAGGAGTCAGTCTTCTTGTACTTAAGTCGGTATTGTGCCTTTTGTATTTAATTCCGATGCAATTTCTGTATTTCATCGTCAATAAGAAGGTCCAAGGGATACAGTAAACCTGAAGTGAAGCGTCGGAATCTATAACTAGTGTCACAGGAATGGTTCAAACATGGTCAGTAAGAAGAGACTGTCTTCTTGTACTTAAGTCGGCATTGTGCTTTTTGTATTTAATTACGATGCAATTTCTGTGCTTCATCGTCAATAAGAAGGTCCAAGGGATACAGTGAACGAGGAGTGAAGCACCGTAATCTATAACTAGTGTCACAGGGATGGTTCAAAACATAGACAGTAAGAAGAGTCAGTCTTCTTGTACTTAAGTCGGCATTGTGCCTTTTGTATTTAATTCCGATGCAATTTCTGTGTTTCATCGTCAATAAGAAGGTCCAAATGATGCAGTAAACCTGGAGTGAAGCATCGGAGTCTATAACTAGTGTCACAGGAATGGTTCAAAACATAGACAGTAAGAAGAGTCAGTCTTCTTGTACTTAATTCGGCATTGTGACTTTTGTATTTAATTCCGATGCAATTTCTGTGTTCCATCGTCAATAAGAAGGTCAGAGGGATACAGTAAACCTGAAGTGAGGCATCGGACTCTATAACTAGTGTCACAGTAATGGTTCAATAATTGACAGTAGGAAGAGTCAGTCTTCTTGTATTTAAGTTGGCATTATGCCTTTTGTATTTAATTCCGATGCAATATCTGTGTTTCATCGTCAATAAGAAGGTCAAAGGCATACAGTAAACCTGAAGTGAAACATCGGAATCTATAAATAGTGTCACAGGAATGGTCCAAAACATAGACAGTAAGAAGAGTCAGTCTTCTTGTACTTAAGTCGGTATTGTGCCTTTTGTATTTAATTCCGATGCAATTTCTGTGTTTCATCGTCAATAAGAAGGTCCAAGGGATACAGTAAAACTGAAGTGAAGAATCGGAATCTATAACTAGTGTCGCAGGAATGGTTCAAAGCATAGACAGTAAGAAGAGTCAGTCTTCTTGTACTTAAGTCGGCATTGTGCCTTTTCTATTTAATCCCGATGCAATTTCTGTGTTTCATCGTCAATAAGAAGGTCCAAGGGATACAGTAAACCTGAGGGAAGCATCGGAATCTATAAGTAGTGTCACAGGAATGGTTCAAATCATGGTCAGTAAGAAGAGTCAGACTTCTTGTACTTAAGTCGGCATTGTGCCTTTTGTATTTAATTCCGATGCAATTTCTGTGTGTCATCGTCGATAAGAAGGTCCAAGGGATACAGTAAACCTGGAGTGAAGCATCGGAATCTATAACTAGTGTCACAGGAATGGTTTTAAACATAGACAGTAAGAAGAGTCAGTCTTCTTGTACTTATGTCGTCATTGTGCCTTTTGTATTTAATTCCGATGCAATTTCTGTGTTTCAACGTCAATAAGAAGGTCCAAGGGATACGGTAGACCTGAATTGAAGTATCGGAATCTATAACTAGTGTCACAGGAATGGTTCAAAAAATAGACAGTAAGAACAGTCAGTCTTCTTGTACTTAAGTCGGCATTGTGCCTTTTGTATATAATTCCGATGCAATTTCTGTGTTTCATCGTCAATAAGATGGTCAGAGGGATACAGTTAACCTGAAGTGAAGCATCGGAATCTATAACTAGAGTCACAGGAATGTTCCGAAACATAGACAGTAAGAAGAGTCAGTCTTCATGAACTTAAGTCGGCATTGTGCCTTTTGTATTTATTTCCGATGCCATTTCTGTTATTCATCGTCAATACGAAGATCCAAGGGATACAGTAAACCTGCAGTGAAGCACCGGAATCTGTAACTAGAGTCACAGGAATGGTTCAAAACATAGACAGTAAGAAGAGTCAGTCTTCTTGTACTTAATTCCGCATTGTGCCTTTTGTATTTAATTCCGATGCAATTTCTGTGTTTCATCGTCAATAAGAAGGTCCAAGGGATACAGTAAACCTGGAGTGAAGCATCGGAATCTATAACTAGTGTCACAGGAATGGTTCATAAGATAGACAGTAAGAACAGTCAGTCTTCTTGTACTGAAGTCGGTCTTGTGCCTTTTGTATTTAATTCCGACGCAAATTCTGTTTTTCATCGTCAATAAGAAGGTCCAAGTAATACGGTAAACCTAAAGTGAAGCATCGGAACCTATAACTAGTGTCACAGGAATGGTTCAAAACATAGGCAGTAGGAAGAGTCAGTGTTCTTGTTATTAAGTCGGCACTGTGCCTATTGTATTTAATTCCGATGCAATTTCTGTGTTTCATCGTCAATAAGAAGGTCAGAAGGATACAGTAAACCTGAAGTGAAGCATCAGAATCCATAACTAGAGTCACAGGAATGTTCAGAAACATAGACACTAAGAAGAGTCAGTCTTCTTGAACTTAAGTCGGCATTGTGCCTTTTGTATTTAATTCCGATGCAAAATCTGTGTTTCATCGTCAATAAGAAGGTCAGAGAGATACAGTAAACCTGAAGTGAAGCATCGAAATCTATAACTAGTGTCACAGGAATGGTCAAAACATAGACAGTAGGAAGAGTCAGTCTTCTTGTACTTACATCGGAATTGTGCCTTTTGTATTTAATTCGGATGAAATTTCTGTGTTTCATCGTCAATAGGAACGTCAGAGGGATACAGTAAACCTGAAGTGAAGCATCGGAATCTATAAATAGTGTCACAGGAATGGTTCAAAACATAGACAGTAAGAAGAGTAAGTCTTCTTGTACTTAAGTCAGCATTGTGCCTTTTCTATTTAATTCCGATGCAATATCTGTGTTTCATCGTCAATAAGATGGTCCAAGGGATACGGTAAACCTGAAGTGAAGCATCGGAATCTATAACTAGTTTCACAGGAATGGTTCAAAGCATAGTCTGTAAGAAGTGTCAGTCTTCTTGTACTTATGTCGGTATTGTGCCTTTTCTATTTAATTCTGATGCAATTTCTGTGTTTCATCGTCAATAAGAAGGTCCAAGGGATACAGTAAACGAGGAGTGAAGCACCGGAATCTATAACTAGTGGCACAGGAATGGTTCAAAACATAGACAGTAAGAAAAGTCAGTCTTCTTGTACTTATGTCGGCATTGTGCCTTTTGTATTAATTCCGATGCAATTTCTGTGTTTCATCGTCAATAGGAAGGTCCAAGGGATACAGTAAACCTGGAGTGAAGCATCGGAATCTATAACTAGTGGCACAGGAATGGTTCAAAACATAGACAGTAAGAAGAGTCGGTCTTCTTGTACTTAATTCGGCAATGTGCCTTATGTATTTAATTCCGATGAAATTTCTGTGTTTCATCGTCAATAAGAAGGACCAAGGGATACAGTAAACCTGGAGTAAAACATCCGAATCTATAACTAGTGTCACAGGGATGGTTCAAAACATAGACAGTAAGAGGAGTCAGTCTTCTTGTACTTAAGTCGGCATTGTGCCCTTTGTATTTAATTCCGATGCAATGTCTGTGTTTCATCGTTAATAAGAAGGTCAGAGGGATACAGTAATCCTGAAGTTAAGCATCGGAATCTGTGACTATTGTCACAGGAATGGTTCAAATCACAGTCAGTAAGGAGAGTCAGTCTTCTTGTACTTAAGTCGGTATTGTGCCTTTTGTATTTAATTCCGCTGCAATTTCTGTATTTCATCGTCAATAAGAAGGTCCAAGGGATACAGTAAACCTGAAGTGAAGCATAGGAATCTATAACTAGTGTCACATTAATGGTTCAAACATAGGCAGTAGGAAGAGTCAGTCTTCTTGTACTTAAGTCGGCATTGTGCCTATTGTATTTAATTCCGATGCAATATCTGTGTTTCATCGTCAATAAGAAGGTCCAAGGGACACAGTAAACCTGGAGTGAAGCATCGGAATCTATAACTAGTGTCACAGGGATGGTTCTAAGGATAGACAGTAAGAAGAGTCAGTCTTCTTGTACTTAAGTCGGCATTGTGCCTTTTGTATTTAATTCCGATGCAATTTCTGTATTTCATCGTCAACAAGAAGGTCCAAATGATGCAGTAAACCTGGAGTGAAGCATCGGAGTCTATAACTAGTGTCACAGGAATTGTTCAAAACATAGACAGTAAGAAGAGTCAGTCTTCTTGTACTTAATTCGGCATTGTGCCTTTTGTATTTAATTCCGATGCCATTTCTGTGTTTCATCGTCAATAAGAAGGTCCAAGGGACACAGTAAACCTGGAGTGAAGCATCGGAATCTATAACTAGTGTCACAGGGATGGTTCAAAACATAGACAGTAAGAAGAGTCAGTCTTCTTGTACTTAAGTCGGTATTGTGCCTTTTGTATTTAATTCCGATGCAATTTCTGTGTTTCATCGTCAATAAGAAGGTCCAAGGGAAACAGTAAAACTGAAGTGAAGAATCGGAATCTATAACTAGTGTCACAGGAATGGTTCAAAACATAGACAGTAAGAAGAGTCAGTCTTCTTTTACTTAAGTCGGCATTGTGCCTTTTCTATTTAATCCCGATGCAATTTCTGTGTTTCATCGTCAATAAGAAGGTCCAAGGGATACAGTAGACCTGAAGTGAAGCATCGGAATTTATAAGTAGTGTCACAGGAATGGTTCTAAACATGGTCAGTAAGAAGAGTCTGTCTTCTTGTACTTAAGTCGGCATTGTGCCTTTTGTATTTAATTACGATGCAATTTCTGTGTGTCATCGTCAATAAGATGGTCCAAGGGATACAGTAAACCTGGAGTGAAGCATCGGAATCTATAACTAGTGTCACAGGAATGGTTTTAAACATAGGCAGTAAGAAGAGTCAGTCTTCTTGTACTTATGTCGGCATTGTGCCTTTTGTACTTAATTCCGATGCAATTTCTGTGTTTCAACGTCAATAAGAAGGTCCAAGGGATACAGTAGACCTGAATTGAAGTATCGGAATCTATAACTAGTGTCACAGGAATGGTTCAAAACATAGACAGTAAGAAGAGTAAGTCTTCTTGTACTTAAGTCGGAATTGTGCCTTTTCTATTTATTTCCGATGCAATATCTGTGTTTCATCGTCAATAAGAAGGTCCAAGGGATACAGTAAACCTGAAGTGAAGCATCGGAATCTATAACTAGTTTCACAGGATTGGTTCAAAACATAGACAGTAAGATGAGTCAGTCTTCTTGTACCTAAGTCGGCATTGTGCCTTTTCTATTTAATTCCGATGCAATCTGTGTTTCATCGTCAATAAGAAGGTCCAAGAGATACAGTAAACCTGAAGTGAAGCATCGGAATCAATAACTAGTTTCACAGGAATGGTTCAAAACATAGTCAGTAAGAAGCCTCAGTCTTCTTGTACTTAAGTCGGCATTGTGCCTTTTCCATTTAATTCTGATGCAATTTCTGTGTTTCATCGTCAATAAGAAGATCCAAGGGATACAGTAAACCTGGAGTAAAGCACCGGAATCTATAACTAGTGTCACAGGAATGGTTCAAAACATAGACAGTAAGAAGAGTCAGTCTTCTTGTACTTAATTCGGCATTGTGCCTTTTGTATTTAATTCCGATGCAATTTCTGTGTTTCATCGTCAATAAGAAGGTCCCAGGGATACAGTAAACCTGAGGTGAAACATCGGAATTTATAACTAGTGTCACAGGGATGGTTCAAAATATAGACAGTAAGAAGAGTCAGTCATCTTCTACATAAGTCGGCATTGTGCCTTTGCTATTTAATTCCTATGCAATTTCTGTGTTTCATCGTCAATAAGAAGGTCAGAGGGATACAGTAATCCTGAAGTTAAGCATCGGAATCTATGACTAGTGTCACAGGAATGGTTCAAAACATAGTCAGTAAGAAGAGTCAGACTTCTTGAACTTAAGTCGGTATTGTGCCTTTTGTATTTAATTCCGATGCAATATCTGTGTTTCATCGTCAATAAGAAGGTCCAAGGGATACGGTAAACCTAAAGTGAAGCATCGGAATCTATAACTAGTGTCACAGGAATGGTTCAAAACATAGGCAGTAGGAAGAGTCAGTCTTCTTGTACTTAAGTCGGCATTGTGCCTATTGTATTTAATTCGATGCAATTTCTGTGTTTCATCGTCAATAAGAAGGTCAGAGGGATACAGTGAACCTGAAGTGAAGCATCGGAATCTATAACTAAAATCACAGGAATGTTCCAAAACATAGACAGTAAGAAGAGTCAGTCTTCTTGAACTTAAGTCGGCATTGTGCCATTTGTATTTAATTCCGATGCAATTTCTGTGTTTCATCGTCATTACGAAGGTCCAAGGGATACAGTAAACCTGGATTGAAGCATCGGAATCTATAACTAGTGTCACAAGAATGGTTCAAAACATAGTCAGTAAGAAGAGTCAGTCTTCTTGTACTTAAGTCGGCATTGTGCCTTTTGTATTTAATTCCGATGCAAAATCTGTGTTTCATTGTCAATTAGAAGGTCAGAGGGATACACTAAACCTGGAGTGAAGCATCGGAATCTATAACTAGTGTCACAGGAATGGTGAAAACATAGACAGTAGGAAGACTCAGTCTTCTTGTACTTAAGTCGGCATTGTGCCTTTTGTATTTAATTCGGATGACATTTCTGTGTTTCATCGTCAATAGGAAGGTCAGAGGGATACAGTAAACCTGAAGTGAAGCATCAGAATCTATATCTAGTGTCACAGGAATGGTTCAAAACATAGGCAGTAAGAAGAGTAAGTCTTCTTGTACTTAAGTCGGCATTGTGCCTTTTCTATTTAATTCCGATGCAATATCTGTGTTTCATCGTCAATAAGAAGGTCCAAGGGATACAGTAAACCTGAAGTGAAGCATCGGAATCTATAACTAGTTTCACAGGAATGGTTCAAAACATAGACAGTAAGAAGAGTCAGTCTTCTTGTACTTAAGTCGGCATTGTGCCTTTTCTATTTAATTCCGATGCAATACCTGTGTTTCATCGTCAATACGAAGGTCCAAGGGATACAGTAATCCTGAAGTGAAGCATCGGTATCTATAACTAGTTTCACAGGAATGGTTCGAAACATAGACAGTAAGAAGAGTCAGTCTTCTTGTACTTAAGTCGGCATTGTGCCTTTTCCATTATATTCCGATGCGATATCTGTGTTTTATCATCAATAAGAAGGTCCAAGGGATACAGTAAACCTGAAATGAAGCATCTGAATCTATAACTAGTTTCACAGGAATGGTTCAAAACATAGTCAGTAAGAAGCCTCAGTCTTCTTGTACTTAAGTCGGCATTGTGCCTTTTGTATTTAATTCAGATGCAATTTCTATGTTTCCTCGTCAATAAGAAGGTCCAAGGGATAGAGTAAACTTGAAGTGAAACATCGGAATTTATAACTAGTGTCACAGGAATGGTTCAAACATAGTCAGTAAGAAGAGTCAGTCTTCTTGTACTTAAGTCAGCATTATGCCCTTTGTATTTAATTCCGATGCAATTTTTGTGTTTCATCGTCAATAAGAAGGACCAAGGGTTACAGTAAACCTGGAGTAAAACATCGGAATCAATAACTAGTGTCACAGGGATGGATCAAAACATAGACAGTAAGAAGAGTCAGTCTTCTTGCACTTATGTCGGTATTGTGCCTTTTGTATTTAATTCCGATGCAATTTCTATGTTTCATCGTCAATAAGAAGGTCCAAGGGATACGGTAAACCTAAAGTGAAGCATCGGAATCTATAACTAGTGTCACAGGAATGGTTCAAAATATAGGCAGTAGGAAGAGTCAGTCTTCTTGTACTTATGTCGGCATTGTGCCTATTGTTTTTAATTATGATGCAATTTCTGTGTTTCATCGTCAATAAGAAGGTCAGAGGGATACAGTAAACCTAAAGTGAAGCATCGGAATCTATAACTAGTGTCACAAGAATGGTTCAAAACATAGTCAGTAAGAAGAGTCAGTCTTCTTGTACTTAAGTTGGCATTGTGCCTTTTGTATTTAATTCCGATGCAACATCTGTGTTTCATCGTCAATACGAAGGTCAGAGTAATACAGTAAACCTGAAGGGAAGCATCGGAATCTATAAGTAGTGTCACAAGAATGGTCAAAACATAGACAGTAGGCAGAGTCAGTCTTCTTGTACTTAAGTCGGCATTGTGCCTTTTGTATTTAATTCGGATGAAATTTCTGTGTTTCATCGTCAATAGGAAGGTCAGAGGGATACAGTAAACCTGAAGTGAAGCATCGGAATCTATAACTAGTGACACAGGAATGGTTCAAAACACAAACAGTAAGAAGAGTCAGTCTTCTTGTACTTAAGTCGGCATTGTGCCTTTTGTATATAATTCCGATGCAATTTCTGAGTTTCATCGTCAATAAGAAGGTCAAAGGGATACAGAAAACCTGAAGTGAAGCATCGGAATCTATAACTAGTGTCACAGGAATGGTTCAAAACGTAGTCAGTAAGAAGAGTCAGTCTTCTTGTACTTAAGTCGGCATTGTGCCTTTTCTATTTAATTCCGATGCAATATCTGTGTTTCATCGTCAATAAGATGGTCCAAGGGATACAGTAAACCTGAAGTGAATCATCGGAATCTATAACTAGTTTCACAGGAATGGTTCAAAACATAGACAGTAAGAAGAGTCAGTCTTCTTGTACTTAAGTCGGCATTGTGCCTTTTCTATTTAATTCCGATGCAATACCTGTGTTTCATCGTCAATACGAAGGTCCAAGGGATACAGTAATCCTGAAGTGAAGCATCGGTATCTATAACTAGTTTCACAGGAATGGTTCGAAACATAGACAGTAAGAAGAGTCAGTCTTCTTGTACTTAAGTCGGCATTGTGCCTTTTCCATTATATTCCGATGCGATATCTGTGTTTTATCATCAATAAGAAGGTCCAAGGGATACAGTAAACCTGAAGTGAAGCATCGGAATCTATAACTAGTGACACAGGAATGGTTCAAAACACAAACAGTAAGAAGAGTCAGTCTTCTTGTACTTAAGTCGGCATTGTGCCTCTTCTATTCAATCCCGATGCAATTTCTGTGTTTCATCGTCAATAAGAAGGTCCAAGGGATACAGTAAACCTGAAATGAAGCATCTGAATCTATAACTAGTTTCACAGGAATGGTTCAAATCATAGTCAGTAAGAAGCCTCAGTCTTCTTGTACTTAAGTCGGCATTGTGGCTTTTCTATTTAATTCTGATGCAATTACTGTGTTTCATCGTCAATAAGAAGATCAAAGGGATACAGTAAACCTGGAGTGAAGCACCGGAATCTATAACTAGTGTCACAGGAATGGTTCAAAACATAGACAGTAAGAAGAGTCAGTCTTATTGTACTTAAGTCGGCATTGTGCCTTTTGTATTTAAATACGATGCAATTTCTGTGTTTCATCGTCAATAAGAAGGTCCAAAGGATACAGTAAACCTGGAGTGAAGCATCGGAATCTATAACTAGTGTCACAGGAATGGTTCAAAACATAGACAGTAAGAAGTGTCAGTCTTCTTGTACTTAAGTCGGCATTGTGCCTTTTGTATTTAATTCAGATGCAATTTCTATGTTTCATCGTCAATAAGAAGGTCCAAGGGATAGAGTAAACTTGAAGTGAAACATCGGAATTTATAACTAGTGTCACAGGAATGGTTCAAACATAGTCAGTAAGAAGAGTCAGTCTTCTTGTACTTAAGTCAGCATTATGCCCTTTGTATTTAATTCCGATGCAATTTCTGTGTTTCATCGTCAATAAGAAGGACCAAGGGTTACAGTAAACCTGGAGTAAAACATCGGGATCAATAACTAGTGTCACAGGGATGGATCAAAACATAGACAGTAAGAAGAGTCAGTCATCTTGTACTTATGTCGGTATTGTGCCTTTTGTATTTAATTCCGATGCAATTTCTATGTTTCATCGTCAATAAGAAGGTCCAAGGGATACGGTAAACCTAAAGTGAAGCATCGGAATCTATAACTAGTGTCACAGGAATGGTTCAAAATATAGGCAGTAGGAAGAGTCAGTCTTCTTGTACTTATGTCGGCATTGTGCCTATTGTTTTTAATTATGATGCAATTTCTGTGTTTCATCGTCAATAAGAAGGTCAGAGGGATACAGTAAACCTAAAGTGAAGCATCGGAATCTATAACTAGTGTCACAAGAATGGTTCAAAACATAGTCAGTAAGAAGAGTCAGTCTTCTTGTACTTAAGTTGGCATTGTGCCTTTTGTATTTAATTCCGATGCAACATCTGTGTTTCATCGTCAATACGAAGGTCAGAGTAATACAGTAAACCTGAAGGGAAGCATCGGAATCTATAAGTAGTGTCACAGGAATGGTCAAAACATAGACAGTAGGCAGAGTCAGTCTTCTTGTACTTAAGTCGGCATTGTGCCTTTTGTATTTAATTCGGATGAAATTTCTGTGTTTCATCGTCAATAGGAAGGTCAGAGGGATACAGTAAACCTGAAGTGAAGCATCGGAATCAATATCTAGTGTCACAGGAATGGTTCAAAACATAGACAGTAAGAAGAGTAAGTCTTCTTGCACTTAAGTCGGCATTGTGCCTTTTCTATTTAATTCCGATGCAATATCTGTATTTCATCGTCAATAAGTAGGTCCAAGGGATGCAGTAAACCTGAAGTGAAGCATTGGAATCTATGACTAGTTTCACAGGAATGGTTCAAAGCATAGTCAGTAAGAAGAGTCAGTCTTCTTGTACTTAAGTCATCACTGTGCATTTTCTATTAAATTTTGATGCAATTTCTGTGTTTTATCGTCAATAAGAAGCTCCAAGGGATACAGTAAACCTGGAGTAAAGCATCGGAATCTATAACTAGTGTCACAGGAATGGTTCAAATCATAGATATTAAGAAGAGTCAGACTTCTTTTACTTAAGTCGGCATTGCGCGTTTTGTATTTAATTCCGAAGCAATTTCTGTGTTTCATCGTCAATAAGAAGGTCCAAGGAATACAGTAAACCTGGAGTGAAGCTTCGGAGTCTATAACTAGTGTCACAGGAATGGTTCAAACATAGTCAGTAAGAAGAGTCAGTCTTCTTCTACTTAAGTCGGCATTGTGCCTTTGGTATTTAATTCCGATGCAATTTCTGTGTTATTTCGTCAATAAGAAGGTCCAAGGGATACAGTAAACCTGAAGTGAAGCTTCGGAATTTATAACTAGTGTCACAGGAATGGTTCAAACATAGTCAGTATGAAGAGTCAGTCTTCTTGTACTTATGTCGGCATTGTGCCTTTTGTATTTAATTCCGATGCAATATCTGTGTTTCATCGTCAATAAGAAGGACCAAGGGATACAGTAAACCTGGAGTGAAGCACCGGAATCTATAACTAGCGTCACAGGAATGGTTCAAAACATAGACAGTAAGAAGAGTCAGTCTTCTTGTACTTAAGTCGGCATTGTGCCTTTTGTATATAATTCCGATGCAATTTCTGAGTTTCATCGTCAATAAGAAGGTCAAAGGGATACAGAAAACCTGAAGTGAAGCATCGGAATCTATAACTAGTGTCACAGGAATGGTTCAAAACATAGTCAGTAAGAAGAGTCAGTCTTCTTGTACTTAAGTCGGCATTGTGCCTTTTCTATTTAATCCCGATGCAATTTCTGTGTTTCATCGTCAATAAGAAGGTCCAAGGGATACAGTAAGCCTGAAGTGAAGCATCGGAATCTATAAGTAGTGTCACAGGAATGGTTGAAATCATAGTCAGTAAGATGAGTCAGTATTCTTGCACTTACGTCGGCATTGTGCTATTTGTATTTAATCCCGATGCAATTTGTGTGTTTCATCGTCAATAAGAAGGTCCAAGGGATACAGTAAACCTCGAGTGAAGAACCGGAATCTATAACTAGTGTCACAGGAATGGTTCAAAACATAGACAGTAAGAAGAGTCAGTCTTCTTGTACTTAAGTCGGCATTGTGCTTTTTGTATTTAATTCCGATGCAATTTCTGTGTTTCATCGTCAATAAGAAGGTCCAAGGGATACAGTAGACCTGAAGTGAAGCATCGGAATTTATAACTAGTGTCACAAGAATGGTTCAAAACATAGTCAGTAAGAAGAGTCAGTCGTCTTGTACTTAAGTCGGCATTGTGACTTTTGTATTTAATTCCGATGCAATATCTGTGTTTCATCGTCATTAATAAGGTCAGAGGGATACAGTAAACCTGAAGTGAGGCATCGGAATCTATAACTAGTGTCACAGGAACGGTCAAAACATAGAGAGTAGGAAGAGTCAGTCTTCATGTACTTAAGTCGGCATTGTGCCTTTTGTATTTAATTCGGATGAAACTTATGTGTTTCATCGTCAATAGGAACGTCAGAGGGATACAGTAAACCTGAAGTGAAACATCGGAATCTATAACTAGTGTCACAGGAATGGTTCAAAATATAGACAGTAAGAAGCGTCAGCCTTCTTGTACTTAAGTCGGCATTGTGCCTTTTCTATTTAATTCCGATGCAATTTCTGTGTTTCATCGTCAATAAGAAGGTCCAAGGGATACAGTAAACCTGCAGTGAAGCATCGGAATCTATAACTAGTTTCACAGGAATGGTTCAAACGATAGTCAGTAAGAAGCCTCAGTCTTCTTGTACTTAAGTCGGCATTGTGACTTTTCTATGTAATTCTGATGCAATTTCTGTCTTTCATCGTCAACAAGAAGGTCCAAGGGATACAGTAAACCTGAAGTGAAGCATCGGAATCTATAACTAGTGTCACAGGAATGGTCAAAACATAGACAGTAGGAAGAGTCAGTCATCTTGTACTTAAGTCGGCATTGTGCCTTTTGTATTTAATTCGGATGACATTTCTGTGTTTCATCGTCAATAGGAAGGTCAGAGGGATACAGTAAACCTGAAGTGAAGCATCGGAATCTATATCTAGTGTCACAGGAATGGTTCAAAACATAGGCAGTAAGAAGAGTAAGTCTTCTTGTACTTAAGTCGGTATTGTGCCTTTTCTATTTAATTCCGATGCAATATCTGTATTTCATTGTCAATACGAAGGTCCAAGGGATACAGTAAACCTGAAGTGAAGCATCGGAATCTATAACTAGGTTCACAGGAATGGTTCAAATCATAGTCAGTAAGAAGAGTCAGTCATCTTGTACTTAAGTCATCACTGTGCATTTTCTATTTAATTCTGATGCAATTTCTGTGTTTTATCGTCTATAAGAAAGTCCAGGGGATAGAGTAAAACTGGAGTAAAGCATCGGAATCTATAACTAGTGTCACAGGAATGGTTCAAATCATAGATATTAAGAAGGGTCAGACTTCTTTGACTTAAGTCGGTATTGGCCTTTTGTATTTAATTCCGAAGCAATTTCTGTGTTTCATCGTCAATAAGAAGGTCAAGGAATACAGTAAACCTGGAGTGAAGCTTCGGAGTCTATAACTAGTGTCACAGGAATGGTTCAAAAATAGACAGTAAGAAAGGTAAGTCTTCTTGTACTTAATTCGGCATTGTGCCTTTTGTACTTAATTCCGATGCAATTTCTGTGTTTAATCGTCAATAAGAAGGTCAGAGGGATACAGTAAACATGAAGTGAAGCATCGGAATCTGTAACTAGAGTCACAGGAATGTTTCAAACATAGACAGTAAGAAGAGTCAATCTTCTTGAACTTAAGTCGGCATTGTGCCTTTTGTATTTAATTCCGATGCAATTTCTGTGTTTCATCGTCAATAAGAAGGTCCAAGGGATACAGTAAAGCTGGAGTGAAGCATCGCAATATATAACTAGTGTCATAAGAATGGTTCAAAACTCAGTCAGTGAGAAGAGTCAGTCGTCTTGTACCTAAGTCGGCATTGTGCCTTTTGTATTTATTTCCGATGCAATATCTGTGTTTCATCGTCAGTAAGAAGGTCAGAGGGATACAGTAAACCTGAAGTGAAGCATCGGAATCTATAACTAGTGTCACAGGAACGGTCAAAACATAGAGAGTAGGAAGAGTCGGTCTTCTTGTACTTAAGTCGGCATTGTGCCTTGTGTATTTAATTCGGATGAAATTTCTGTGTTTCATCGTCAATAGGAAGGTCAGAGGGATACAGTAAGCCTGAAGTGAAGCATCGGAATCTATAACTAGTGTGACAGGAATGGTTCAAAACATAGACAGTGAGAAGGGTCAGTGTTCTTGTACTTAAGTCTTCATTGTGCCTTTTCTATTTAATTCCGATGCAATATCTGTGTTTCATCGTCAATAAGAAGGTACAAGGGATACAGTAAACCTGAAGTGAAGCATCGGTATCTAGAACTAGTTTTACAGGAATGGTTCAAAATACAGTCAGTAAGAAGCGTCAGTCTTCTTGTACTTATGTCGGCATTGTGCCTTTTCTATTTAATTCTGATGCAATTTCTGTGTTTCATCGTCAATAAGAAGGTCCAAGGGATACAGTAAACCTGAAGTGAAGCATCGGAATCTATAACTAGTGTCACAGGAATGATCAAAACATAGACAGTAGGAAGAGTCAGTCTTCTTGTACTTAAGTCGGCATTGTGCCTTTTGTATTTAATTCGGATGAAATTTCATTGTTTCATCGTCAATAGGAAGGTCAGAGGGATACAGTAAACCTGAAGTGAGGCATCGGTATCTATAACTAGTTTCACAGGAATGGTTCAAAACATAGACAGTAAGAAGAGTCGGTCGTCTTGTACTTAAGTCGGCATTGTGCCTTTTCCATTTTATTCCGATGCGATATCTGTGTTTCATCGTCAATAAGAAGGTCCAAGGGATACAGTAAACCTGAAATGAAGCATCTGAATCTATAACTAGTTTCACTGGAATGGTTCAAAACATAGTCAGTAAGAAGCCTCAGTCTTCTTGTACTTAAGTCGGCATTGTGCCTTTTCTATTTAATTCCGATGCAATATCTGTGTTTCATCGTCAATAAGAAGGTCCAAGGGATACAGTAAACCTGAAGTGAAGCATCGGAATCTAGAACTAGTTTTACAGGAATGATTCAAACATAGACAGTAAGAAGACTAAGCCTTCTTGTACTTAAGTCGGCATTGTGCTTTTTCTATTCAATTCCGATGCAATATCTCTGTTTCATCGTCAATAAGATGGTCCAAGGGATACAGTAAACCTGAAGTGAAGCATCGGAATCTATAACTAGTTTCACAGGAATGGTTCAAAGCATAGACAGTAAGAAGAGTCAGTCTTCTTGTACTTAAGTCGGCATTGTGCCTTTTCTATTTAATTCCGATGCAATATCTGTGTTTCATCGTCAATAAGAAGGTCCAAGGGATACAGTAAACCTGAAGTGAAGCATCGGAATCTATAACTAGTTTCACAGGAATGATTCAAAACATAGACAGTAAGAAGAGTCAGTCTGCTTGTACTTAAGTCGGCATTCTGATTTTTGTATTTAAACCGATGCAATTTCTGTGTTTCATCGTCAATGAGAAGGTCCAAATGATGCAGTAAACCTGAAGTGAAGCATCGGAGTCTATAACTAATGTCACAGGAATGGTTCAAGACATAGACAGTAAGAAGAGTCAGTCTTATTGTACTTAAGTCGGCATTGTGCCCTTTGTATTTAAATCAGATGCAATTTCTGTGTTTCAATGTCAATAAGAAGGACCAAGGGTTACAGTAAACCTGGAGTAAAACATCGGAATCTATAACTAGTGTCACAGGGATGGATCAAAACATAGACAGTAAGAAGAGTCAGTCTTCTTGTACTTAAGTCGGCATTGTGCCTTTGCTATTTAATTCCTATGCATTTTCTGTGTTTCAACGTCAATAAGAAGGTCCGAGGGATACAGTAATCCTGAAGTTAAGCATCAGAATCTATGACTAGTGTCACAGGAATGGTTCAAAACATAGTCAGTAAGAAGAGTCGTTCTTCTTGTACTTATGTCGGTATTGTGCCTTTTGTATTTAATTCCGATGCAATTTCTATGTTTCATCGTCAATAAGAAGGTCCAAGGGATACGGTAAACCTAAAGTGAAGCATCGGAATCTATAACTAGTGTCACAGGAATAATTCAAAACATAGGCAGTAGGAAGAGTCAGTCTTCTTGTACTTAAGTCGGCATATTGCCTATTGTATTTAATTCCGATGCAATTTCTGTGTTTCATCGTCAATAAGAAGGTCAGAGGGGTACAGTAAACCTGAAGTGAGGCATCGGAATCTATAACTAGAGTCACAGGAATGTTCCAAAACATAGACAGTTAGAAGAGTCTGTCTTCTTGAACTTAAGTCGGCATTGTGCCTTTGGTATTTAATTCCGATGCAATATCTGTGTTTCATCGTCATTAAGAAGGTCCAAGGGATACAGTAAACCTAAAGTGAAGCATCGGAATCTATTACTAGTGTCACAAGAATGGTTCAAAACATAGTCAGTAAGAAGAGTCAGTCTTCTTGTACTTAAGTCGGCATTGTGCCTTTTGTATTTAATTCCGATGCAATTTCTGTGTTTCATCGTCAATAAGAAGGTCCAAGGGATGCAGTAAACCGGAAGAGAAGCATCGGAATCTAGAACTAGTTTTACAGGAATGGTTCCAAACATAGTCAGTAAGAAGCGTCAGTCTTCTTGTACTTAAGTCGGCATTGTGCCTTATGTATTTAATTCGGATGAAATTTCTGTGTTTCATCGTCAATAGGAAGGTCAGAGGGATACAGAAAACCTGAAGTGAAGCATCGGAATCTATATCTAGTGTCACAGGAATGGTTCAAAACATAGACAGTAAGAAGAGTAAGTCTTCTTGTACTTAAGTCGGCATTGTGCCATTTCTATTTAATTCCGATGCAATATCTGTATTTCATCGTCAATAAGAAGGTCCAAGGGATACAGTAAACCTGAAGTGAAGCATCGGAATCTATAACTAGCTTCACAGGAATGGTTCAAAGCATAGTCAGTAAGAAGAGTCAGTCTTCTTGTACTTAAGTCATCACTGTGCATTTTCTATTTAATTCTGATGCAATTTCTGTGTTTTATCGTCAATAAGAAGCTCCAAGGGATGCAGTAAACCTGGAGTAAAGCATCGGAATCTATAACTAGTGTCACAGGAATGGTTCAAATCATAGATATTAAGAAGAGTCAGACTTCTTTTACTTAAGTCGGCATTGCGCCTTTTGTATTTAATTCCGAAGCAATTTCTGTGTTTCATCGTCAATAAGAAGGTCCAAGGAATACAGTAAACCTGGAGTGAAGCTTCGGAGTCTATAACTAGTGTCACAGGAATGGTTCAAAGATAGACAGTAAGAAAGGTCAGTCTTCTTGTACTTAATTCGGCTTGTGCCTTTTGTCTTTAATTCCGATGCAATTTCTGTGTGTCATCGTCAATAAGAGGGTCAGAGGGATACAGTGAACCTGAAGTGGAGCATCGGAATCAATAACTAGTGTCACAGGAATGGTTCAAAACATAGTCAGACAGAAGAGTCAGTCTTCTTGTACTTAAGTCGGCATTGTGCGTTTTGTATTTAATTCCGATGCAATTTCTGTGTTTTATCGTCAATAAGAAGGTCCAAGGGATACAGTAAACCTGGAGTGAAGCATCGGAATCTATAACTAGTGTCACAGGGACGGTTCAAAACATAGACAGTAAGATGAGTCAGTATTCTTGCACTTAAGTCGGCATTGTGCTATTTGTATTTAATTCCGATGCAATTTCTGTGTTTCATCGTCAATAAGAAGGTCCAAGGGATACTGTAAACCTGGAGTGATGAACCGGAATCTATAACTAGTGTCACAGGAATGGTTCAAAACATAGACAGTAAGAAGAGTCAGTCTTCTTGTACTTAAGTCGGCATTGTGCCTTTTGTATTTAATTCCGATGCAATTTCTGTGTTTCATCGTCAATAAGAAGGTCCAAGTGATACAGTAAACCTGAAGTGAAGCATCGGAATTTATAACTAGTGTCACAGGAATGGTTCAAACATAGTCAGTATGAAGAGTCAGTCTTCTTGTACTTATGACGGCATTGTGCCTTTTGTATTTAATTCCGATGCCATTTCTGTGTTTCATCGTCAATAAGAAGGTCCAAGGTATACAGTAGACCTGAATAGAAGCATCGGAATCTATAACTAGTGTCACAGGAATGGTTCAAAACATAGACAGTAAGAAGAGTCAGTCTTCTTGCACTTAAGTCGGCATTGTGTCTTTTGTATTTAATTCCGATGCAATTTCTGTGTTTCATCGTCAATAAGAAGGTCAGAGGGATACAGTAAACATGAAGTGAAGCATCGGAATCTATAACTAGAGTCACAGGAATGTTTCAAAACATAGACAGTAAGAAGAGTCAGTCTTCTTGAACTTAAGTCGGCATTGTGCCTTTTGTATTTAATTCCGATGCAATATCTGAGTTTCATCGTCAATAAGAAGGTCCAAGGGATGCAGTAAACCTGGAGTGAAGCATCGGAATCAATAACTAGTGACACAGGAATGGTTCAAAACATAGTGAGTAAGTAGAGTCAGTTTTCTTGTCCTTAAGTCGGCATTGTGGTTCAAATGGCTCTGAGCACTATGGGACTCAACTTCTGTGGTCATTAGTCCCCTAGAACGTAGAACTAGTTAAACCTAACTAACCTAAGAACACCACACACATCCATGCCCGAGGCAGGATTCGAACCTGCGACCGTAACGGTCTCGCGGTTCCAGACTGCAGCGCCTAGAACCGCACAGCCACTTCGGACGGCTCGGCATTGTGCATTTTGTATTTAATTCCGATGCCATTTCTGTGTTTCACTGTCAATACGAAGGTCCTAGGGATACAGTAAACCTGAAGTGAAGCATCGGAATCTATAACTAGTGTCAAAGGAATGGCTCAAACAAAGTTAGTAAGAAGAGTCAGTCTTCATGTCCTTAAGTCGGCATTGTGCATTTTGTATTTAATTCCGATGCAATTTCTGTGTTTCATCGTCAATAGGAAGGTTCAAGGGATACAGTAAACATGGAGTGTAGCATCGGAATCTATAACTAGTGTCACAGGATTGGTTCAAAGCATAGACAGTAAGAAGAGTCGGTCTTCGTGTACTTAAGTTGGCATTTTGCATTTTGTATTAAAGTCCGATGCAATTTCTGTGTTTCATCGTCAATAAGAAGGACCAAGGGAGACAGTAAACCTGAAGTAAAGCATCGGAAACTATAACTAGTGTCACCGGAATGGTTAGAATCATTGTCAATAAGAAGAGTCGGTCATCATGTACTTAAGTTGGCATTGTGCCTTTTGTATTTAATTCCGATGCAATTTCTGTGTTTCATCGTCAATAAGAAGGTCAGAGGGATACAGTAAACCTGAAGTGAAGCATCGGAATCTATAACTAGTGTCACAGGAATGGTTCAAAACATTGACAGTTGGAAGAGTCAGTCTTCCTGTACTTAAGTCGGCATTGTGCCTTTTGTATTTATTTCCGATGCAATTTCTGTGTTTCATCGTCAATAGGAAGGTCCGAGGGATAGAGTAAACCTGAAGTGAAGCATCGGAATCCAAAACTAGTGTCACAGGAATGGTTCAAAACATAGACAGTAGGAAGAGTCAGTCTTCTTGTACTTAAGTAGGCATTGTGCCTTTTGTATTTAATTCTGATGCAATTTCTGTGTTTCATCGTCAATAAAAATGTCCAAGGTATACAGTAAACCTGAAGTGAAGCATCGGAATCTATAACTAGTGTCGCAGGAATGGTTCAAAGCATAGTCAGTAAGAAGAGTCAGTCTACTTGTACTTAAGTCGGCATTGTGCCTTTTCTACTTAATTCCGATGCAATTTCTGTGTTTCATCGTCAATAAGATGGTCCAAGGTATACAGTAAACCTGAAGTGACGCATCGGAATCTTTAACTAGTGTCACAGGAATGGTTCAAAACATAGACAGTAAGAAGAGTCAGTCTTCTTGTACTTAAGTCGACATTGTGCCTTTTCTATATAATTCCGATGCAATTTCTGTGTTTCATCGCCAATAAGAAGGTCAGAGGGATACAATAAACCTGAAGTGAAGCATCGGAATCTATAACTAGTGTCACAGGAATGGTTCAAAACAAAGTCAGTAAGAAGAGTCAGTCTTCTTGTCCTTAAGTCGGCGATGTGCCTTTTGTATTGAATTCCGATGCAATTTCTGTGTTCCATCGTCAATAATAAGGTCCAAGGGATACAGTAAACCTGGAGCTTAGCCTCGGAATCTATAACTAGTGTCACAGGAACGGTTCAAAACATAGACAGTAAGAAGAGTCAGTCTTCGTGTACCTAAGTCGGCATATTGCCTCTTGTATTTAATTCCGATGCTATTTCTGTATTTCATAGTCAATAAGAAGGTCCAAGGGATACAGTAAACCTCAAGTGAAGCATCGGAATCTATAACTAGTGTCACAGGAATAGTTCAAAACATAGTCAGTAGGAAGAAACGGTCTTCATGTATTTAAGTCGGCATTTTGCCTCTTGTATTTCATTCCGATGCAATTTCTGTGTTTCACCGTCAATACAAAGGTCCTAGGGATACAGTAAACCTGAAGTGAAGCATCGGAATCTATAACTAGTGTCACAGGAATGGTTCAAACAAAGTCAGTAGGAAGAGTCAGTCTTCTTGTCCTTAAGTCGGCATTGTGCCTTTTCTATTTAATTCCGATGCAATTTCTGTGTTTCATCGTCAATAAGAAGGTCCAAGGGATACTGTAAACCTTGAGAGTAGCATCGGAATCTATAACTAGTGTCACAGGAATGGTTCAAAGCATAGACAGTAAGAAGAGTCAGTCTTCGTGTACTTAATTCGGCATTGTGCGTTTTGTATTTAATTCCGATGCAATTTCTGTGTTTCATCGTCAATATGAAGGTCCAAGGGATACAGTAAACCTCAAGTGAAGCATCGGAATCTATAACTAGTGTCACAGGAATGGTTCAAAACATAGACAGTAAGAAGAGTCAGTCTTCGTGTACTTAAGTCGGCATTTTCCATTTTGTATTTAATTCCGATGCAATTTCTGTGTTTCATCGTCAATAAGAAGGTCCATGGGATACAGTAAACCTGAAGTGAAGCATCGGAATCTATAACTAGTGTCACAGGAATGGTTCAAAACCTAGTCACTGAGTAGAGTCACTCTTCTTGTACTAAAGTCGGCATTGTGCCTTTTCTATTTAAATCCGATGTAATTTCTGTGTTTCATCGTCAATAAGAAGGTCCAAGGGATACAGTAAACCTGAAGTGAAGCATCGGAATCTATAACTAGTGTCACAGGAATGGATCAAAACATAGACAGTAGGAAGAGTCAGTCTTCTTGTACGTAAGTCGGCATTGTGTCTTTTGTATTTAATTCCGATGCAATTTCTGTATTTCACCGTCAATACGAAGGTCCTAGGGATACACTAAACCTGAAGTGAAGCATCGGAATCTATAACTAGTGTCACAGGAACGGTTCAAACAAAGTCAGTAAGAAGAGTCAGTCTTCTTGTCCTTAAGTCGGCATTGTGCCTTTTGTATTTAATTCCGATGCAATTTCTGTGTCTCATCGTCAATAAGAAGGTCCAAGGCATACAGTAAACCTGGAGTGTAGAATCGGAATCTATAACTAGTGTCACAGGAATGGTTCAAAGCATAGACAGTAAGAAGAGTCAGTCTTCCTGTACTTAAGTCGGCATTTTGCATTTTGTATTTAATTCCGATGCAATATCTGTGTTTCATCGTCAATAAGAAGGTCCAAGGGAAACAGTAAACCTGAAGTGAAGCATCGGAATCTATAACTAGTGTCACAGGAATGGTTCGAAACATAGTCAGTAAGAAGAGTCAGTCTACTTGTACTTAAGTCGGCATTGTGCCTTTTCTAATTATTTCCGATGGCTTTTCTGTGTTTCATCGTAAATAAAAGGGTCCAAGGGATACAGTAAACCTGGAACGAAGCATCGGAATCTGTAACTAGTGTCAATGCAATGGTTCAAAACATAGACAGTAAGAAGAGTCAACCTTCTTGTGCTTACGTCGGCATTGTGCCTTTTGTATTCAATTCCGATGCAATTTCTGTGTTTCATCGTCAATAAGAAGGTCCAAGGGATACAGTAAACCTCAGTTGAAGCATCGGAATCTATAACTAGTGTCACAGGAATGGTTCAAAGCATAGACAGTATGAAGGGTCAGTCTTCGTGTACTTAAGTCGGCGTTTTGCATTTTGTATTTATTTCCGATGCAATTTCTGTGTTTCATCGTCAATCAGAAGGTACAAGGGATACAGTAAACCTGAAGTGAAGCATCGGAATCTATAACTAGTATCACAGGAATGGTTCAAAACATAGTCAGTGAGAAGAGTCACTCTTCTTGAACTAAAGTCGGCATTGTGCCTTTTCTATTTAATTCCGATGCAATTTCTGTGTTTCATCGTAAATAACAAGGTCCAAGGGATACAGTAAACCCGGAATGAAGCATCGGAATCTATAACTAGTGTCAATGCAATGGTTCAAAACATAGACAGTAAGAAGAGTCAGCCTTCTTGTACTTAAGTCGGCATTGTGCCTTTTGTATTTAATTCCGATGGCTTTTCTGTGTTTCATCGTCAATAAGAAGGTCCAAGGGATACAGTAAACCTCAGTTGAAGCATCGGAATCTATAACTAGTGTCACAGGAATGGTTCAAAGCATAGACAGTATGAAGGGTCAGTCTTCGTGTACTTAAGTCGGCGTTTTGCATTTTGTATTTATTTCCGATGCAATTTCTGTGTTTCATCGTCAATCAGAAGGTCCAAGGGATACAGTAAACCTCAAGTGGAGCATCGGAACCTATAACTAGAGTCACAGGAATGGTTCAAATCATAGTCAATAGGAAGAATCGGTCTCCATGTACTTAAGTCTGTATTTTGCCTCTTGTATTTCATTCTGATGCAATTTCTGTGTTTCATCGTCAATAAGAAGGTCCAAGGGATACAGTAAACCTGGAGTGAAGCATCGGAATCAATATTTAGTGTCACAGGAATGGTTCAAAACATAGACAGAAAGAAGAGTCAGCCTTCTTGTACTTAAGTCGGCATTGTGCCTTTTGTATTTAATTCCGATGCAATTTCTGTGTTTCATCGTGAATAGGAAGGTCCAAGGGATACAGTAAACCTCAAATGAAGCACCGGAATCTATAACTAGTGTCACAGGAATGGTTCAAAACATAGTCAGTAGGAAGAATCGGTCTTCATGTACTTAAGTCGGCATTGTGCCTTTTGTATTTAATTCCGTTGCAATTTCTGTGTTTCATTGACAAGAAGAAGGTCCAAGGGATACAGAAAACCTGAAGTGAATCATCGGAATCTATGACTAGTGTCACAGGAATGGTTCAAAACATAGACAGTAAGAAGAGACAGTCTTCGTGTACTTAAGTCGGCATTTTGCCTTTTGTATTTAATTCCGATGGAATATCTGTATTACATCGTCAATAAGAAGGTCCAAGGGATACAGTAAACCTGAGGTGAAGCATCGGAATCTATAACTAGTGTCACAGGAATGGTTCAAATCATAGTCAGTAAGAAGAGTCAGTCTTCTTGTACTTAAGTCGGCATTGTGTCTTTTCTATTTTATTCCGATGCAATTTCTGTGTTCCATCGTCAGTAAGAAGGTCCAAGAGATACAGTAAACCTGGAGTGAAGCATCGGAATCTATAACTAGTGTCACAGGAATTGGACAAAACATAGACAGAAAGAAGAGTCAGTCTTCTTGTACTTAAGACGGCATTGTGCATTTTGTATTTAATTCCGATGCAATTTCTGTGTTTCATCGTCAATAAGAAGGTCCAAGGTATACAGTAAACCGGAAGTGAAGCATCGTAATCTATAACTAGTGTCACAGAAATGGTTCAAAACAAAATCAGTATGAAGAGTCAGTCTTCGTTTTCTTAAGTCGGCATTTTGCCTTTTGGATTTAATTCCGATGCAATTTCTGTGTTTCATCGTCAATAAGAAGGTCCAAGGGATACAGTAAACCTGAAGTGAAGCATCGGAAACCATAACTAGTGTCACAGGAATGGTTCAAAGCATAGTCAGTATAATGAGGCAGTCTTCTTGAACTTAAGTCGGCATTGTGCCTTTTCTGTTTAATTCCGATGCAATTTCTGTGTTTCATCGTCAATAACAAGGTCCAAGTGATACAGTAAACCTGGAGTGAAGCTTCGGAATCTATAACTAGTGTCACAGGAATGGTTCAAAACATAGTCAGTAAGAATTGTCAGTCTTATTGTACTAACTCGGCATTGTGCCTTTTGTGTTTAATTCCGATGCAATTTCTGTGTTTCATCGTCAATAAGAAGGTCCAAGGGATACAGTAAACCTGAAGTGACGCATCAGAATATATCACTAGTGTCACAGGAATGGTTCAAAACATAGTCAGTAAGAAGAGTCAGTCTTCTTAAACTTAAGTCGTCATTGTGCCTTTTGTATTTCATTCCGATGCAATTTCTGTGTTTCATCGTCAATAAGAAGGTCCAAGGGATACAGTAAACCTGAAGTGAAGCATCGGAATATATAACTAGTGTCACAGGACTGGTTCAAAACATTGACAGTAGGAAGAGTCAGTCTTCTTGTACTTAAGTCGGCATTGTGCCTTTTGTATTTAATTCCGATGCTATTTCTGTGTTTCATCGTCAATAAGAAGGTCCGAGGGATACAGTAAACCTGGAGTGTAGCATCGGAATCTATAACTAGTGTCACAGGAATGGTTCAAAACATAGTCAGTAAGAAGAGTCGGTCTTCATATACTTAAGTCGGCATTGTGCCTTTTGTATTTAATTCCGATGCAATTTCTGTGTTTCATCGTCAATAAGAAGGTGAGAGGGATACAGTAAACCTGAAGTGAAGCATCGGAATCTATAACTAGTGTCACAGGAATGGTTGTAAACATAGTCAGTAAGAAGAGTCAGGCTTTTTGTGCTTAAGTCGGCATTGTGCCTTTTGTGTTCAATTCCGATGCAATTTCTGTGTTTCATCGTAAATAAGAAGGTCCAAGGGATACAGTAAACCTGAAGTGAAGCATCGGAATCTATAACTAGTGTCACAGGAATGGTTCAAAACTTAGACAGTAGGAAGAGTCAGTCTTCTTGTACTTAAGTCGGCATTGTGCCTTTTGCATTTAATTCCGATGCAACTTCTGTGTTTCATCGTCAATAAGAAGGTAAGAGGGATACAGTAAACCTGAAGTGAAGCATCGGAATCTATGACTAGTGTCACAGGAATGGTTCAAAACATAGACAGTAGGAAGAGTCAGTCTTCTTGTACTTAAGTCGGCATTGTGTCTTTTGTATTTAATTCCGATGCAATTTCTGTGTTTCATCGTCAATAAGAGGGTCCAAGTGATACAGTAAACCTGAAGTGAACCATCGGAATCTATAACCAGTGTCACAGGAATGGTTCAAAACATAGACAGTAAGAAGAGTCAGCCTTCGTGTACTTAAGTCGGCATTTTGCATCTTGTATATAATTCCGATGAAATTTCTGTGTTTCATCGTCAATAAGAAGGTCCAAGGGATACAGTAAACCTGAGGTGAAACATCGGAATCTATAACTAGTGTCACAGGAATGGTTCAAAACATAGTCAGTAAGAAGAGTCAGTCTTCTTGTACTTAAGTCAGCATTGTGCCTCTTCTAATTAATTCCGATGCATTTTCTGTTTCATCGTCAATAAGAAGGTCCAAGGGGTACAGTAAACCTGGAGTGAAGTAACGGAATCTTTAACGAGTGTCACCGGAATGGGTCAAAACATAGACAGTAAGAAGAGTCAGTCTTCTTGTACTTAAGTCGGCACTGTGCCTTTTGTATCCGATGCAATTTCTGTGTTTCATCGTCAACAATAAGGTAAGAGGGATACAGTAAACCTGAGGTGAAGCATCGGAATCTATAACTAGTGTCACAGGAATGGTTCTAAACATAGTCAGTAAGAAGAGTCAGGCTTTTTGTTCTTAAGTCAGCATTGTGCCTGTTGCGTTCAATTCCGATGCAATTTCTGTGTTTCATCGTCAATAAGAATATCAGAGGGATACAGTAAACCTGAAGTGACGCATCGGAATATATCACTAGTGTCACAGGAATGGTTCAAAACATAGTTAGTAAGAAGAGTCAGTGTTCTTACACTTAAGTCGGCATTGTGCCTTTTGTATTTCATTCCGATGCAATTTCTGTGTTTCATCGTCAATAAGAAGGTGCAACTGATACATTAAACCTGAAGTGAAGCATCGGAAACTGTAACTAGTGTCTCAGGAATGGTTCAAAACATAGTCAGTAAGAAGAGTCAGTCTTTTTGTACTTAAGTCGGCATTGTGCCTTTTGTGTTTAATTACGATGCAATTTCTGTGTTTCATCGTCAATAAGAAGGTCCAAGGGATACAGTCAACCTGAAGTGATGCATCGGAATCTATAACTAGTGTCACAGGAATGGTTCTAAACATAGACAGTAGCAAGAGTCAGTCTTCTTGTACTTAAGTCGGCATTGTGCCTTTTGTATTTAATTCCGATGCAACTTTTGTGTTTCATCGTCAATAAGAAGGTAAGAGTGATACAGTAAACCTGAAGTGAAGCATCGGAATCTATGACTAGTGTCACAGGAATGGTTCTAAACATAGACAGTAGGAAGACTCAGTCTTCTTGTACTTAAGTCGGCATTGTACCTTTTGTATTTAATTCCGATGCAATTTCTGTGTTTCATCGTTAATAAGAGGGTCCAAGTGATACAGTAAACCTTAAGTGAAGCATCGGAATCTATGACTAGTGTCACAGGAATGGTTCAAAACATAGACAGTAAGAAGAGTCAGTCTTCGTGTACTTAAGTCGGCATTTTGCCTCTTGTATTTAATTCCGGTGGAATTTCTGAGTTTCATCGTCAATAAGAAGGTCCAAGGGATGCAGTAAACCTGAGGTGAAGCATAGGAATCTATAACTAGTGTCACAGGAATGGTTCAAAACGTAGTCAGTAAGAAGAGTCAGTCTTCTTGTACTTAAGTCGGCATTGTGCCTTTTCTATTTAATTCCGATGCAATTTCTGTGTTTCATCGTCAATAAGAAGGTCCAAGGGATACAGTAAACCTGGAGTGAAGCATGGGAATCAATAACGAGTGTCACAGGAATGGGTCAAAACATAGACAACAAGAAGAGTCAGTCTTATTGTACTTAAGTCGGCATTGTGCCTTTTGTATTTTATTCCGATGCAATTTCTGTTTTTCATCGTCAATAAGGTCTGAGGGATATAGCAAACCTGAAGTGAAGCATCGGAATCTATAACTAGTGTCACAGGAATGGTTCAAACATAAACAGTAAGAAGAGGCAGTCTTCTTGTACTTAAGTCGGCATTGTGCCTTTTGTATTTAATTCCGATGCAATTTCTGTGTTTCATCGTCAATAAGAAGGTCAGAGGGATACAGTAAACCTGAAGTGAAGCATCGGAATCTATAGCTAGTGTCACAGGAATGGTTCAAAACATAGTCAGTAAGAATAGTCAGTCTTTTTGTACCTAAGTCGGCATTGTGCCTTTTGTGTTTAATTCTGATGCAATTTCTGTGTTTCATCGTAAATAAGAACGTCCAAGGGATACAGTAAACCTGAAGTGAAGCATCGGAATCTATAACTAGTGTCACAGGAATGGTTCAAAACATAGACAGTAAGAAGAGTCAGTGGTCGTGTACTCAAGTCGGCATTTTGCCTCTTGTATTTAATTCCGATGGAATTTCTGTGTTTCATCGTCAATAAGAAGGTCCAAGGGATACAGTAAACCTGCGGTGAAACATCGGAAACTATAACTAGTGCCACAGGAATGGTTCAAAACATAGTCAGTAAGAAGAGTCAGTCTTCTTGTACTTAATTCAGCATTGTGCCTTTTCTATTTAATTCCGATGCATTTTCTGTGTTTTATCGTCAATAAGAAGGTCCAAGGGGTACAGTAAACCGGGAGTGAAGCATCGGAATCTATAACGAGTGTCACCGGAATGGGTCAAAACATAGACAGTAAGAAGAGTCAGTCTTCTTGTACTTAAGTCGGCATTGTGCATTTTGTATTTAATTCCGATGCAATTTCTGTGTTTCATCGTCAATAATAAGGTAAGACGTATACAGTAAACCTGAGGTGAAGCATCGGAATCTATCACTAGTGTCACAGGAATGGTTCAAAACATAGTCAGTAAGAAGTGTCCGTCCTCTTGTACTTAAGTCGGCATTATGACTTTTGTATTTAATTCCGATGCAATTTCTGTGTTTCATCGTCAATAAGAAGGTCCAAGGATACAGTAAACTTGGAGTGTGGCATCAGAATCTATAACTTGTGTCACAGGAATGGTTCAAAACATAGTCAGTAAGAAGAGTCGGTCTTCATGTACTTAAGTCGGCATTGTGCCTTTTGTATTAAATTTCGTTGCAATTTCTGTGTTTCATCGTCAATAATAAGGTAAGAGGGATACAGTAAACCTGAGGTGAAGCATCGGAATCTATAACTAGTGTCACAGGAATGGTTCTAAACATAGTCAGTAAGAAGAGTCAGGCTTTTTGTTCTTAAGTCAGCATTGTGCCTGTTGCGTTCAATTCCGATGCAATTTCTGTGTTTCATCGTCAATAAGAATGTCAGAGGGATACAGTAAACCTGAAGTGACGCATCGGAGTATATCACTAGTGTCACAGGAATGTTTCAAAACATAGTTAGTAAGAAGAGTCAGTCTTCTTACACTTAAGTCGGCATTGTGCCTTTTGTATTTAATTCCGATGCAATTTCTGTGTTTCATCGTCAATAATAAGGTAAGACGTATACAGTAAACCTGAGGTGAAGCATCGGAATCTATAACTAGTGTCACAGGAATGGTTCAAAACATAGTTAGTAAGAAGAGTCAGTCTTCTTACACTTAAGTCGGCATTGTGCCTTTTGTATTTCATTCCGATGCAATTTCTGTGTTTCATCGTCAATAAGAAGGTCCGAGGGATACAGTAAACCTGGAGTGTAGCATCGGAATCTATAAATAGTGTCACAGGAATGGTTCAAAACATAGTCAGTAAGAAGAGTCGGTCTTCATATACTTAAGTCGGCATTGTGCCTTTTGTATTTAATTCCGATGCAATTTCTGTGTTTCATCGTCAATAAGAAGGTGAGAGGGATACAGTAAACCTGAAGTGAAGCATCGGAATCTATAACTAGTGTCACAGGAATGGTTCAAAACATAGACAGTAGGAAGAGTCAGTCTTCTTGTACTTAAGTCGGCATTGTGCCTTATGTATTTAACTCCGATGCAATTGCTGTGTTTCATCGTCAATAAGAGGATCCAAGTGATACAGTAAACCTGAAGTGAAGCATCGGAATCTATGACCAGTGTCACAGGAATGGATCAAAACATAGACAGTAAGAAGAGTCAGTCTTCTTGTACTTAAGTCGGCATTGTGCCTTTTGTATTTAATTCGGATGCAATTTCTGTGTTTCATCGTCAATAAGTAGGCCCAAGGGATACAGTAAACCGGAAGTGAAGCATCGTAATCTATAACTAGTGTCACAGAAATGGTTCAAAACAAAATCAGTATGAAGAGTCAGTCTTCGTGTTCTTAAGTCGGCATTTTGCCTTTTGGATTTAATTCCGATGCAATTTCTGTGTTTCATCGTCAATAAGAAGGTCCAAGGGATACAGTAAACCTGAAGTGAAGCATCGGAAACCATAACTAGTGTCACAGGAATGGTTCAAAGCATAGTCAGTATAATGAGGCAGTCTTCTTGAACTTAAGTCGGCATTGTGCCTTTTCTATTTAATTCCGATGCAATTTCTGCGTTTCATCGTCAATAACAAGGTCCAAGTGATACAGTAAACCTGGAGTGAAGCTTCGGAATCTATAACTAGTGTCAGAGGAATGGTTCAAAACATAGTCAGTAAAAAGAGTCAGTCGTCTTGTACTTAAGCCGGCATTGTGCCTTTTGTATTTAATTCCGATGCAATTTCTGCGTTTCATCGTCAATAAGAAGGTCAGAGGGATACAGTAAACCTGAAGTGAAGCATCGGAATCTGTAGGTAGTGTCACAGGATAGGTTCAAAACATAGTCAGTTAGAAGAGTCAGTCTTTTTGTACTTAAGTCGGCATGGTGCCTTTTGTGTTTAATTCCGATGCAATATCTGTGTTTCATCGTCAATAAGAAGGTCAGAGGGATACAGTAAACCTGAAGCAAAGCATCGGAATCTATAACTAGTGTCACAGGAATGGTTCAAAACATAGTCAGTAAGAATTGTCAGTCTTTTTGTACTAAGTCGGCATTGTGCCTTTTGTGTTTAATTCCGATGCAATTTCTGTGTTTCATCGTCAATAAGAAGGTCCAAGGGATACAGTAAACCTGAAGTGACGCATCAGAATATATCACTAGTGTCACAGGAATGGTTCAAAACATAATCAGTAAGAAGAGTCAGTCTTCTTAAACTTAATTCGTCATTGTGCCTTTTGTATTTCATTCCGATGCAATTTATGTGTTTCATCGTCAATAAGAAGGTCCAAGGGATACAATAAACCTGAAGTGAAGCATCGGAAACTATAACTAGTGTCACAGGATTGGTTCAAAACACAGACAGTAAGAAGAGTCAGTCTTCTTGTACATAAGTCGGCATTGTGCCTTTTGTATTTAATTCCGATGCAATTTCTGTGTTTCATCGTCAATAAGATGATCAGAGGGATACAGTAAACCTGAAGTGAAGCATCGGAATATATAACTAGTGTCACAGGACTGGTTCAAAACATTGACAGTAGGAAGAGTCAGTCTTCTTGTACTTAAGTCGGCATTGTGCCTTTTGTATTTAATTCCGATGCTATTTCTGTGTTTCATCGTCAATAAGAAGGTGAGAGGGATACAGTAAACCTGAAGTGAAGCATCGGAATCTATAACTAGTGTCACAGGAATGGTTCTAAACATAGTCAGTAAGAAGAGTCAGGCTTTTTGTTCTTAAGTCGGCATTGTGCCTTTTGTGTTCAATTCCGATGCAATTTCTGTGTTTCATCGTAAATAAGAACGTCCAAGGGATACAGTAAACCTGAAGTGAAGCATCGGAATCTATAACTAGTGTCACAGGAATGGTTCAAAACTTAGACAGTAGGAAGAGTCAGTCTTCTTGTACTTAAGTCGGCATTGTGCCTTTTGCATTTAATTCCGATGCAACTTCTGTGTTTCATCGTCAATAAGAAGGTAAGAGGGATACAGTAAACCTGAAGTGAAGCATCGGAATCTATGACTAGTGTCACAGGAACGGTTCAAAACATAGACAGTAGGAAGAGTCAGTCTTCTTGTACTTAAGTCGGCATTGTGTCTTTTGTATTTAATTCCGATGCAATTTCTGTGTTTCATCGTCAATAAGAGGGTCCAAGTGATACAGTAAACCTGAAGTGAACCATCGGAATCTATAACTAGTGTCACAGGAATGGTTCAAAACATAGACAGTAAGAAGAGTCAGCCTTCGTGTACTTAAGTCGGCATTTTGCCTCTTGTATTTAATTACGATGGAATTTCTGTGTTTCATCGTCAATAAGAAGGTCCAAGGGATACAGTAAACCTGAGGTGAAACATCGGAATCTATAACTAGTGTCACAGGAATGGTTCAAAACATAGTCAGTAAGAAGAGTCAGTCTTCTTGTACTTAAGTCAGCATTGTGCCTCTTCTAATTAATTCCGATGCATTTTCTGTTTCATCGTCAATAAGAAGGTCCAAGGGGTACAGTAAACCTGGAGTGAAGCATCGGAATCTATAACGAGTGTCACCGGAATGGGTCAAAACATAGACAGTAAGAAGAGTCAGTCTCCTTGTACTTAAGTCGGCACTGTGCCTTTTGTATCCGATGCAATTTTTGTGTTTCATCGTCAACAATAAGGTAAGAGGGATACAGTAAACCTGAGGTGAAGCATCGGAATCTATAACTAGTGTCACAGGAATGGTTCTAAACATAGTCAGTAAGAAGAGTCAGGCTTTTTGTTCTTAAGTCAGCATTGTGCCTGTTGCGTTCAATTCCGATGCAATTTCTGTGTTTCATCGTCAATAAGAATATCAGAGGGATACAGTAAACCTGAAGTGACGCATCGGAATATATCACTAGTGTCACAGGAATGGTTCAAAACATAGATAGTAAGAAGAGTCAGTCTTCTTGTACTTAAGTCGGCATTGTGCCTTTTCTATTTAATTCCGATGCAATTTCTGTGTTTCATCGTCAATAAGAAGGTCCAAGGGATACAGTAAACCTGGAGTGAAGCATGGGAATCAATAACGAGTGTCACAGGAATGGGTCAAATCATAGACAACAAGAAGAGTCAGTCTTATTGTACTTAAGTCGGCATTGTGCCTTTTGTATTTTATTCCGATGCAATTTCTGTTTTTCATCGTCAATAAGGTCTGAGGGATATAGCAAACCTGAAGTGAAGCATCGGAATCTATAACTAGTGTCACAGGAATGGTTCAAACATAGACAGTAAGAAGAGGCAGTCTTCTTAAACTTAAGTCGGCATTGTGCCTTTTGTATTTAATTCCGATGCAATTTCTGTGTTTCATCGTCAATAAGAAGGTCAGAGGGATACAGTAAACCTGAAGTGAAGCATCGGAATCTATAGCTAGTGTCACAGGAATGGTTCAAAACATAGTCAGTAAGAATAGTCAGTCTTATTGTACTTAAGTCGGCATTGTGTCTTTTGTATTTAATTCCGATGCAATTTCTGTGTTTCATCGTCAATAAGAGGGTCCAAGTGATACAGTAAACCTTAAGTGAAGCATCGGAATCTATGGCTAGTGTCACAGGTATGGTTCAAAACATAGACAGTAAGAAGAGTCAGTGGTCGTGTACTCAAGTCGGCATTTTGCCTCTTGTATTTAATTCCGATGGCATTTCTGTGTTTCATCGTCAATAAGAAGGTCCAAGGGATACAGTAAACCTGCGGTGAAACATCGGAATCTATAACTAGTGCCACAGGAATGGTTCAAAACATAGTCAGTAAGAAGAGTCAGTCTTCTTGTACTTAATTCAGCATTGTGCCTTTTCTATTTAATTCCGATGCATTTTCTGTGTTTTATCGTCAATAAGAAGGTCCAAGGGGTACAGTAAACCGGGAGTGAAGCATCGGAATCTATAACGAGTGTCACCGGAATGGGTCAAAACATAGACAGTAAGAAGAGTCAGTCTTCTTGTACTTAAGTCGGCATTGTGCATTTTGTATTTAATTCCGATGCAATTTCTGTGTTTCATCGTCAATAATAAGGTAAGACGTATACAGTAAACCTGAGGTGAAGCATCGGAATCTATAACTAGTGTCACAGGAATGGTTCAAACATAGTCAGTAAGAAGTGTCCGTCTTCTTGTACTTAAGTCGGCATTGTGACTTTTGTATTTAATTCCGATGCAATTTCTGTGTTTCATCGTCAATAAGAAGGTCCAAGGATACAGTAAACCTGGAGTGTGGCATCAGAATCTATAACTTGTGTCACAGGAATGGTTCAAAGCATAGTCAGTAAGAAGAGTCGGTCTTCATGTACTTAAGTCGGCATTGTGCCTTTTGTATTAAATTTCGTTGCAATTTCTGTGTTTCATCGTCAATAATAAGCTAAGAGGGATACTGTAAACCTGAGGTGAAGCATCGGAATCTATAACTAGTGTCACAGGAATGGTTCTAAACATAGTCAGTAAGAAGAGTCAGGCTTTTTTTTCTTAAGTCAGCATGTGCCTGTTGCGTTCAATTCCGATGCAATTTCTGTGTTTCATCGTCAATAAGAATGTCAGAGGGATACAGTAAACCTGAAGTGACGCATCGGAGTATATCACTAGTGTCACAGGAATGGTTCAAAACATAGTTAGTAAGAAGAGTCAGTCTTCTTACACTTAAGTCGGCATTGTGCCTTTTGTATTTCATTCCGATGCAATTTCTGTGTTTCATCGTCAATAAGATGGTCCAAGGTATACATTAAACCTGAAGTGAAGCATCGGAAACTGTAACTAGTGTCACAGGAATGGTTCAAAACATAGTCAGTAAGAAGAGTCAGTCTTTTTGTACTTAAGTCGGCATTGTTCCTTTTGTGTTTAATTACGATGCAATTTCTGTGTTTCATCGTCAATAAGAAGGTCCAAGGGATACAGTCAACCTGAAGTGATGCATCGGAATCTATAACTAGTGTCACAGGAATGGTTCTAAACATAGACAGTAGGAAGAGTCAGTCTTCATGTACTTAAGTCGGCATTGTGCCTTTTGTATTTAATTCCGATGCAACTTTTGTGTTTCATCGTCAATAAGAAGGTAAGAGGGATACAGTAAACCTGAAGTGAAGCATCGGAATCTATGACTAGTGTCACAGGAATGGTTCTAAACATAGACAGTAGGAAGAGTCAGTCTTCTTGTACTTAAGTCGGCATTGGGCCTTTTGTATTTAATTCCGATGCAATTTCTGTGTTTCATCGTCAATAAGAGGGTCCAAGTGAAACAGTAAACCTTAAGTGAAGCATCGGAATCTATGACTAGTGTCACAGGAATGGTTCAAAACATAGACAGTTAGAAGAGTCAGTCTTCGTGTACTTAAGTCGACATTTTGCCTCGTGTATTTAATTCCGGTGGAATTTCTGTGTTTCATCGTCAATAAGAAGGTCCACGGGATGCGGTAAACCTGAGGTGAAGCATAGGAATCTATAACTAGTGTCACAGGAATGGTTCAAAACGTAGTCAGTAAGAAGAGTCAGTCTTCTTGTACTTAAGTCGGCATTGTGCCTTTTCTATTTAATTCCGATGCAATTTCTGTGTTTCATCGTCAATAAGAAGGTCCAAGGGATACAGTAAACCTGGAGTGAAGCATGGGAATCTATAACGAGTGTCACAGGAATGGGTCAAAACATAGACAACAAGAAGAGTCAGTCTTATTGTACTTAAGTCGGCATTGTACCTTTTGTATTTTGTTCCGATGCAATTTCTGTTTTTCATCGTCAATAAGGTCTGAGGGATATAGCAAACCTGAAGTGAAGCATCGGAATCTATAACTAGTGTCACAGGAATGGTTCAAACATAGACAGTAAGAAGAGGCAGTCTTCTTGAACTTAAGTCGGCATTGTGCCTTTTGTATTTAATTCCGATGCAATTTCTGTGTTCATCGTCAATAAGAAGGTCAGAGGGATACAGTAAACCTGAAGTGAATCATCGGAATCTATAGCTAGTGTCACAGGAATGGTTCAAAACATAGTCAGTAAGAATAGTCAGTCTTTTTGTACCTAAGTCGGCATTGTGCCTTTTGTGTTTAATTCTGATGCAATTTCTGTGTTTCATCGTAAATAAGAACGTCCAAGGGATACAGTAAACCTGAAGTAAAGCATCGGAATCTATAAATAGTGTCACAGGAATGGTTCAAAACATAGACAGTAGGAAGAGTCAGTCTCCTTGTACTTAAGTCTGCATTGTGCCTTTTGCATTTAATTCCGATCCAACTTCTGTGTTTCATCGTCAATAAGAAGGTAGGAGGGATACAGTAGACCTGAAGTGAAGCTTCGGAATCTATGACTAGTGTCACAGGAATGGTTCAAATCATAGACAGTAGGAAGAGTCTGTCTTCTTGTACTTAAGTCGGCATTGTGTCTTTTGTATTTAATTCCGATGCAATTTCTGTGTTTCATCGTCAATAAGAGGGTCCAAGTGATACAGTAAACCTTAAGTGAAGCATCGGAATCTATGGCTAGTGTCACAGGTATGGTTCAAAACATAGACAGTAAGAAGAGTCAGTGGTCGTGTACTCAAGTCGGCATTTTGCCTCTTGTATTTAATTCCGATGGAATTTCTGTGTTTCATCGTCAATAAGAAGGTCCAAGGGATACAGTAAACCTGAGGTGAAACATCGGAATCTATAACTAGTGCCACAGGAATGGTTCAAAACATAGTCAGTAAGAAGAGTCCGTCTTCTTGTACTTAAGTCGGCATTGTGACTTTTGTATTTAATGCCGATGCAATTTCTGTGTTTCATCGTCAATAAGAAGGTCCAAGGATACAGTAAACCTGGAGTGTGGCATCAGAATCTATAACTTGTGTCACAGGAATGGTTCAAAACATAGTCAGTAAGAAGAGTCGGTCTTCATGTACTTAAGTCGGCATTGTGCCTTTTGTATTTAATTTCGTTGCAATTTCTGTGTTTCATCGTCAATATGAAGGTCAGAGGGATACAGTAATCCTGAAGTGAAGCATTGGAATCTATAACTAGTGTCACAGGAATGGCTCTAAATATAGTCAGTAAGACGAGTCAGGCTTTTTGTTCTTAAGTCAGCATTATGCCTTTTGTGTTCAATTCCGATGCAATTTCTGTGTTTTATCGTCAATAAGAAGGTCAGAGGGATACAGTAAACCTGAAGTGAAGCATCGGAATCTATAACTAGTGTCAGAGGTATGGTTCAAAACATAGTCAGTAAGAAGAGTCAGTCTTTTTGTACTTAAGTTGGCATTGTGCCTTTTGTGTTTAATTCCGATGCAATTTCTGTGTTTCATCGTAAATAAGTAGGTCCAAGGGATACAGTAAACCTGAAGTGAAGCATCGGAATCTATAACTAGTGTCACAGGAATGATTCACAACATAGACAGTAGGATGAGTCAGTCTTCTTGTACTTAAGTCGGCATTGTGCCTTTTGTATTTAATTCCGATGCAACTTTTGTGTTTCATCGTCAATAAGAAGGTAAGAGGGATACAGTAAACCTGAAGTGAAGCATCGGAATCTACGACTAGTGTCACAGGAATGGTTCAAAACATAGACAGTAGGAAGAGTCAGTCTCCTTGTACTTAAGTCGGCATTGTTCCTTTTGTATTTATTTCCGATGCAATTTCTGTGTTTCATCGTCAATAAGAGGGTCCAAGTGATACAGTAAACCTGTAGTGAAGCATCGGAATCTATGACTAGTGTCACAGGAATGGTTCAAAACGTAGACAGTAAGAAGAGTCAGTCATCGTGTACTTAAGTCGGCATTTTGCCTCTGGTATTTAATTCCGATGGAATTTCTGTGTTTCATCGTCAATAAGAAGGTCCAAGGGATACAGTAAACCTGGAGTGAAGCATCGGAATCTATAACGAGTGTCAAAGGAATGGGTCAAAACATAGACAACAAGAAGAGTCAGTCTTATTGTACTTAAGTCGGCATTGTGCCTTTTGTATTTTATTCCGATGCAATTTCTGTGTTTCATCGTCAAGAAGAAGGTCAGAGGGATACAGTAAACCTGAAGTGAAGCATCGGAATCTATAGCTAGTGTCACAGGAATGGTTCAAAACATAGTCAGTAAGAAGAGTCAGTAATTTTGTACTTAAGTCGGCATTGTGCCTTTTGTGTTTAATTCCGATACAATTTCTGTGTTTCATCGTCAATAAGAAGGTCCAAGGCATACAGTAAACCTGGAGTGAAGCATCGGATTCTATAAATAGTGTCACAGGAATGGTTCAAAACATAGTCAATAAGAAGAGTTAGTCTTCTTGTACTTAAGTCGGCATTGTGCCTTTTGTGCTTAATTCCGATGCAATTTCTGTGTTTCATCGTCAATAAGATGGTCCAAGGGATACAGTAAACCTGAAGTGAAGCGTCGGAATCTATAACTAGTGTCACAGGAATGGTTCAAACATAGATAGTAAGAAGAGGCAGTCTTTTTGTACTTATGTCGGCATTGTGACCCTTGTACTTAATTCCGATGCAATTTATGTGTATCATCGTCAATAAGAAGGTCCAAGGGATACAGTAAACTTGAAGTGAAGCATCGGAAACCATAACTAGTGTCACAGGAATGGTTCAGAGCATAGTCAGTAAAAAGGGTCAGTCTTCTTGCACATAAGTCGGCATTGTGCCTTTTCTATTTAATTCCGATGCAATTTCTGTGTTTCATCGTCAATAACAAGGTCCAAGTGATACAGTAAACCTCGAGTGAAGCTTCGGAATCTTTAACTAGTGCCCCAGGAATGGTTCAAAACACAGTCAGTAAAAAGAGTCAGTCTTCTTGTACTTAAGTCGGCATTGTGCCTTTTGTATTTTATTCCGATGCAATTTCTGTTTTTCATCGTCAATAAGGTCTGAGGGATATAGCAAACCTGAAGTGAAGCATCGGAATCTATAACTAGTATCACAGGAATGGTTCAAACATAGACAGTAAGAAGAGGCAGTCTTCTTGTAGTTATGTCGGCATTGTGCGTCTTGTATTTAATTCCGATGCAGTTTCTGTGTATCATCGTCAATAAGAAGGTCCAAGGGATACAGTAAACTTGAAGTGAAGCATCGGAAACCATAACTAGTGTCACAGGAATGGTTCAGAGCATAGTCAGTTGAAAGAGTCAGTCTTCTTGTACATAAGTCGGCATTGTGCCTGTTCTATTTAATTCCGATGCAATTTCTGTGTTTCATCGTCAATAACAAGGTCCAAGTGATACAGTAAACCTGGAGTGAAGCTTCGGAATCTTTAACTAGTGTCACAGGAATGGTTCTAAGCATAGTCAGTAAAAAGAGTCAGTCTTCTTGTACTTAAGTCGGCATTGTGCATTTTGTATTTATTTCCGAAGCAATTTCTCTGTTTCATCGTCAATAAGAAGGTCCAAGGGATACAGTAAACCTGAAGTGAAGCATCGGAATCTATAACTAGTGTCACAGGAATGGTTCAAAACATAGTCAGTAAGAAGAGTCAGTCTTCTTGTACTTAAGTCGGCATTGTGCCTTTTGTATTTCATTCCGATGCAATTTCTGTGTTTCATCGTCAATATGAAGGTCCAAGGGATACAGTCAACCTAAAGTGAAGCATCGGAATCTATAAATAGTGTCACAGTAATGGTTAAAATCATAGACAGTAGAAAGAGTCAGTCTTCTTGTACTTAAGTCGACATTGTGCCTTTCGTATTTAATTCCGATGCAATTTCTGTGTTTCTTCGTCAATAAGAAGGTCCAAGGTATACAGTAAGCCTGAAGTGAAGCATCGGAATCTATAACTAGTGTCACAGGAATGGTTCAAAACATAGTCAGTAAGAAGAGTCAGTCTTCTTTTACTTAAGTCGGCATTGTGCTTTTCTACTTAATTCCGAAGCAATTTCTGTGTTTCATCGTCAATAAGAAGGTCCAAGGGATACAGTAAACCTGGAGTGAAGGATCGGAATCTATAACTAGTGTCACAGGAATGGTTCAAAACATACAAAGTAAGAAGAATCTGTCACTTGTACTTAAGTCGACATTGTGCCTTTTCTATTTAATTCCGATGCAATATCTGTATTTCATCGTCAAAAAGAAGGTCAGAGGGCTACAATACACCTGTAGTGAAGCATCGGAATCTATAACTAGTGTCAAAGAAATGGTTCAAAACAAAGTCAATTAGGATAGTCAGTCTTCTGGTCCTTAAGTCGGCATTGTGCGTTTTGTATTTAATTCCGATGCAATTTCTGTGTTTCATCGTCAATAAGAAGGTCCATGGGATACAGCAAACCTGACGTGAAGCATCGGAATCTATAACTAGTGTCACAGGAATTGTTCAAATCATAGTCAGTAAGAAGAGTCAGTCTTATTGTACTTAAGTCAGCATTGTGCCTTTTGTATTTAATTCCGATGCAATTTCTGCGTTTCATCGTCAATAAGAAGGTCAGAGGGATACAGTAAACCTGAAGTGAAGCATCGGAATCCAAAACTCGTGTCACAGGAATGGTTCATAACATAGACAGTAGGAAGAGTCAGTCTTCTTTTACTTAAGTCGGCATTGTGCATTTCGTATTTAATTCCGATGCAATTTCTGTGTTTCATCGTCAATAAGAAGGTCCAAGGTATACAGTAAACCTGAAGTGAAGCATCGGAAACTATAACTAGTGTCACAGGAATGGTTCAAAACATGTTCAGTAAGAGAAGTCAGTGTTCTTGTACTTAAGTCGGCATTGTGCCTTTTCTATTTAATTCCGATGCAATTTCAGTGTTTCATCGTCAATAAGAAGGTAAGAGGGATACAGTAAACCTGAAGTGAAGCATCGGAATTCAAAACTAGTGTCACAGGAATGGTTAAAAGCATAGACAGTAGGAAGAGTCTGTCTTCTTGTACTTAAGTCGGCATTGTGGCTTTTCTATTTAATTCCGATGCAATTTCTGTGTTTTATCGTCAATAACAAGGTCCAAGTGATACAGTAAACCTGGAGTGAAGCTTCGGAATCTATAACTAGTGTCACAGGAATGGTTCTAAACATAGTCAGTAAGAAGAGTCAGGCTTTTTGTTCTTAAGTCAGCATTGTGCCTTTTGTATTTAATTCCGATGCAATTTCTGCGTTTCATCGTCAATAAGAAGGTCAGAGGGATACAGTAAACCTGAAGTGAAGCATCGGAATCCAAAACTCGTGTCACAGGAATGGTTCATAACATAGACAGTAGGAAGAGTCAGTCTTCTTTTACTTAAGTCGGCATTGTGCATTTCGTATTTAATTCCGATGCAATTTCTGTGTTTCATCGTCAATAAGAAGGTCCAAGGTATACAGTAAACCTGAAGTGAAGCATCGGAAACTATAACTAGTGTCACAGGAATGGTTCAAAACATGTTCAGTAAGAGAAGTCAGTGTTCTTGTACTTAAGTCGGCATTGTGCCTTTTCTATTTAATTCCGATGCAATTTCTGAGTTTCATCGTCAATAAGAAGGTCAGAGGGATACAGTAAACCTGAAGTGAAGCATCGGAATCAATAACTAGTGTCAGAGGAATGGTTCAAAACATAGTCAGTAAGAAGAGTCAGTCTTTTTGTACTTAAGTCGGCATTGTGCTTTTCGTGTTTAATTCCGATGTAATTTCTGTGTTTCATCGTCAATAAGAAGGTCCAAGGGATACAGTAAACCTGAAGTGAAGCATCGGAATCTATAACTAGTGTCACAGAAATGGTTCAAAACAAAGACAGTAGGAAGAGTCAGTCTTCTTGTATTTAAGTCGGCATTGCGCCTTTTGTATTTATCCCGATGCAACTTTTGTGTTTCATCGTCAATAAGAAGGTAAGAGGGATACAGTAAACTTGAAGTGAAGCATCGGAATCTATGACTAGTGTCACAGGAATGGTTCAAAACATAGACAGTAGGAAGAGTCAGTCTTCTTGTACTTAAGTCGGCGTTGTGCTTTTGTATTTGATTCCGATGCAATTTCTGTGTTTCATCGTCAATAAGGGGGTCCAAGTGATACAGTAAACTTGAAGTGAAGCATCGGAATCTGTGACTAGTGTCACAGGAATGGTTCAAAACATAGTCAGTAAGAAGAGTCAGTCTTCGTGTACTTAAGTCGGCATTTTGCCTCTTGTATTTAATTCCGATGGAATTTCTGTGTTTCATCGTCAATAAGAAGGTCCAAGGGATGCAGTAAACCTGAGGTGAAGCATAGGAATCTATAACTAGTGTCACAGGAATGGTTCAAGACGTAGTCAGTAAGAAGAGTCAGTCTTCTTGTACTTAAGTCGGCATTGTGCCTTTTGTATTTCATTCCGATAAAATTTCTGTGTTTCATCGTCAATAAGATGGTCCAAGGCATACAGTAAACCTGGAGTGAAGCTTCGGAATCTACAACTAGTGTCACAGGAATGGTTCAAAACATAGTCAGTAAAAAGAGTCAGTCTTCGTGTACTTAAGTCGGCATTGTGCCTTTTGTATTTAATTCCGATGCAATGTCGGTGTTTCATCGTCAATAAGAAGGTCCAAGGGATACAGTAAGCCTGACGTGAAGCATCGGAATCTATAACTAGCGTCACAGGAATGGTTCAAAGCATAGTCAGTAAGAAGAGTCAGTAATTTTGTACTTAAGTCGGCATTGTGCCTTTTGTGTTTAATTCCGATGCAATTTCGGTGTTTCATCGTCAATAAGAAGGTCAGAGGGTACAGTAAACCTGAAGTGAAGCATCGGATTCTATAAATAGTGTCACAGGAATGGTTCAAAACATAGTCAATAAGAAGAGTTAGTCTTCTTGTACTTAAGTCGGCATTGTGCCTTTTGTGTTTAATTCCGATGCAATTTCTGTGTTTCATCGTCAATAAGAAGGTCCAAGGGATACAGTAAACCTGAAGTGAAGCATCGGAATCTATAACTAGTGTCACAGGAATGGTTCAAAACAAAGTCAGTTAGAAGAGTCAGTCTTCTTGTCCTTAAGTCAGCATTCTGCCTTTTGTATTTAATTCCGATGCAATTTCGGTGTTTCATCGTCAATAAGAAGGTCCAAGGGATACAGTAAGCCTGACGTGAAGCATCGGAATCTATAACTAGTGTCACAGGAATTGTTCAAAACATAGTCAGAAAGAAGAGTCGGTCTTCTTGTAGTTAAGTCGGCATTGTGCCTTTTGTATTTCATTCCGATAAAATTTCTGTGTTTCATCGTCAATAAGAAGGTCCAAGGCATACAGTAAACCTGGAGTGAAGCTTCGGAATCTATAACTAGTGTCACAGGAATGGTTCAAAACATAGTCAGTAAAAAGTGTCAGTCTTCTTGTACTTAAGTCGGCATTGTGCCTTTTGTATTTAATTCCGATGCAATTTCTGTGTTCCATCTCCAATAAGAAGGTCAGAGGGATACAGTAAACCTGAAGTGAAGCATCGGAATCTATAGCTAGTGTCACAGGAATGGTTCAAAACATAGTCAGTAAGAAGAGTCAGTAATTTTGTACTTAAGTCGGCATTGTGCCTTTTGTATTAAATTCCGGTGCAATTTCTGTGTTTCATCGTCAATAAGAAGGTCCAAGGGATACAGTAAACCTGAAGTGAAGCATCGGAATCTATAACTAGTGTCACAGGAATGGTTCAAATCATAGACAGTAAGAAGAGTCAGTCTTCTTCTACATAAGTCGGCATTGTGCCTTTTGTATTACATTCCGATGCAATTTCTGTGTTTCATCGTCAATAAGAAGATCAGAGGGATACAGTAAACCTGAAGTGAAGCTTCGGAATCTATAACTAGTGTCACAGGAATGGTTCAAAACATTAACAGTAGGAAGAGTCAGTCTTCTTGTACTTAAGTCGGCATTGTGCCTTTTGTATTTATTTCCGAAGCAATTTCTCTGTTTCATCGTCAATAAGAAGGTCCAAGGGATACAGTAAACCTGAAGTGAAGCATCGGAATCTATAACTAGTGACACAGGAATGGTTCAAAGCATAGTCGGTAAGAAGACTCAGTCTTCTTGTACTTAAGTCGGCATTGTGCCTTTTGTATTTCATTCCGATGCAATTTCTGTGTTTCATCGTCAATAAGAAGGTCCAAGGGATACAGTAAACCTAATGTGAAGCGTCGGAATCTATAAATAGTGTCACAGTAATGGTTAAAAACATAGACAGTAGAAAGAGTCAGTCTTCTTGTACTTAAGTCGGCATTGTGCCTTTCGTATTTAACTCCGATGCAATTTCTGTGTTTCTTCGTCAATAAGAAGGTCCAAGGTATACAGTAAACCTGGAGTGAAGCATCGGAATCTATAACTAGTGTCACAGGAATGGTTCAAAACATACAAAGTAAGAAGAATCTGTCTTCATGTACTTAAGTCGACATTGTGCCTTTTCTATTTAATTCCGATGCAATTTCTGTATTTCATCGTCAATAAGAGGGTCAGAGGGATACAATAAACCTGAAGTGAAGCATCGGAATCTATAACTAGTGTCACACGAATGGTTCAAAACAAAGTCAATTAGGAGAGTCAGTCTTCTTGTCCTTAAGTCGGCATTGTGCGTTTTGTATGTAATTCCGATGCAATTTCTGTGTTTCATCGTCAATAAGAAGGTCCATGGGATACAGTAAACCTGACGTGAAGCATCGGAATCTATAACTAGTGTCACAGGAATTGTTCAAAACATAGTCAGTAAGAAGAGTCAGTCTTATTGTACATAAGTCAGCATTGTGCCTTTTGTATTTCATTCCGATAAAATTTCTGTGTTTCATCCTCAATAAGAACGTCCAAGGCATACAGTAAACCTGGAGTGAAGCATCGCAATCTATAACTAGTGTCACAGGAATTGTTCTAAACATAGTCAGAAAGAAGAGTCGGTCTTCTTGTAGTTAAGTCGGCATTGTGCCTTTTGTATTTCATTCCGATATAATTTCTGTGTTTCATCGTCAATAAGAAGGTCCAAGGCATACAGTAAACCTGGAGTGAAGCTTCGGAATCTATAACTAGTGTCACAGGAATGGTTCAAAACATAGTCAGTAAGAAGAGTCAGTAATTTTGTACTTAAGTCGGCATTGTGCCTTTTGTGTTTAATTCCGATGCAATTTATGTGTTTCATCGTCAATAAGAAGGTCCAAGGTATACAGTAAACCTGGAGTGAAGCATCGGAATCTATAACTAGTGTCACAGGAATGGTTCAAAACATACAAAGTAAGAAGAATCTGTCTTCATGTACTTAAGTCGACATTGTGCCTTTTCTATTTAATTCCGATGCAATTTCTGTATTTCATCGTCAATAAGAGGGTCAGAGGGATACAATAAACCTGAAGTGAAGCATCGGAATCTATAACTAGTGTCACTGGAATGGTTCAAAACAAAGTCAATTAGGAGCGTCAGTCTTCTTGTCCTTAAGTCGGCATTGTGCGTTTTGTATGTAATTCCGATGCAATTTCTGTGTTTCATCGTCAATAAGAAGGTCCATGGGATACAGTAAACCTGACGTGAAGCATCGGAATCTATAACTAGTGTCACAGGAATTGTTCAAAACATAGTCAGTAAGAAGAGTCAGTCTTATTGTACATAAGTCAGCATTGTGCCTTTTGTATTTCATTCCGATAAAATTTCTGTGTTTCATCCTCAATAAGAACGTCCAAGGCATACAGTAAACCTGGAGTGAAGCAACGCAATCTATAACTAGTGTCACAGGAATGGTTCAAAACATAGACAGTAGGAAGAGTCAGTCTTCTTGTACTTAAGTCGGCATTGTGCCTTTTGTATTTAATTCCGATGCAATTTCTGCGTTTCATCGTCAATAAGAAGGTCAGAGGGATACAGTAAACCTGAAGTGAAGCCTCGGAATCCAAAACTCGTGTCACAGGAATGGTTCATAACATAGACAGTAGGAAGAGTCAGTCTTCTTTTACTTAAGTCGGCATTGTGCATTTCGTATTTAATTCCGATGCAATTTTGTGTTTCTTCGTCAATAAGAAGGTCCAAGGTATACAGTAAACCTGAAGTGAAGCATCGGAATCTATAACTAGTGTCACAGGAATGGTTCAAAACATGGTCAGTAAGAGAAGTCAGTCTTCTTGTACTTAAGTCGGCATTGTGCCTTTTCTATTTAATTCCGATGCAATTTCTGTGTTTCATCGTCAATAAGAAGGTCCATGGGATACCGTAAACCTGGAGCGAAGCATCGGACCCTATAACTAGAGTCACAGGAATGGTTCAAAACATAGACAGTAAGAGGAATCAGTCTTCTTGTACTTAAGTCGGCATTGTGCCTTTTCTATTTAATTCCGATGCAATTTCTGTGCTTCATCGTCAATAAGAAGGTCAGAAGGATACAATAAACCTGAAGTGAAGCATCGGAATCTATAACTAGTGTCACAGGAATGGTTCAAAACAAAGTCAGTAAGAAGAGTCAGTCTTCTTGTCCTTAAGTCGGCATTGTGCCTTTTGTATTTAATTCCGATGCAATTTCTGTGTTTCATCGTCAATAAGAAGGTCCAAGGGATACAGTAAACCTGGAGTGTAGCATCGGATTCTTTAACTAGTGTCACAGGATTGGTTCAAACATAGTCAGTAAGAAGATTTAGTCTCCTTGTACTTAAGTCGGCATTGTGCCTTTTTGTATTTAATTCCGATGCAATTTCTGTGTTTCATCGGCAATAAGGTCAGAGGGATACAGTTAACCTGAAGTGAAGCATCGGAATCTATAACTAGTGTCACAGGAATAGTTCAAAACATAGACAGTAGGAAGAGTCAGTCATCTTGTACTTAAGTCGGCATTGTGCCTTTTGTATTTAATTCCGATGCAATTTCTGTGTTTCATCGTCAATAAGAAGGTAAGAGGGATACAGTAAACCTGAAGTGAAGCATCGGAATTCAAAACTATTGTCACTGGAATGGTTAAAAGCATAGACAGTAGGAAGAGCCTGTCTTCTTGTACTTAAGTCGGCATTGTGACTTTTCTATTTAATTCCGATGCAATTTCTGTGTTTTATCGTCAATAACAAGGTCCAAGTGATACAATAAAACTGGAGTGAAGCTTCGGAATCTATAACTAGTGTCACAGGAATGGTTCTAAACATAGTCAGTAAGAAGAGTCAGGCTTTTTGTTCTTAAGTCAGCATTGTGCCTTTTGTGTTCAATTCCGATGCAATTTCTGAGTTTCATCGTCAATAAGAAGGTCAGAGGGAGACAGTAAACCTGAAGTGAAGCATCGGAATCTATAACTAGTGTCACAGGAATGGTTCAAAACATAGTCAGTAAGAAGAGTCAGTCTTTTTGTACTTAAGTCGGCATTGTGCCTTTTGTGTTTAATTCCGATGCATTTTCTGTGTTCCATCGTCAATAAGAAGGTCCAAGCTATACAGTAAACCTGAAGTGAAGCATCGGAATCTATAACTAGAGTCACAGAAATGGTTCAAAACAAGAGACAGTCGGAAGAGTCAGTCTTCTTGTATTTAAGTCGGCATTGTGCCTTTTGTATTTATACGGATGCAACTTTTGTGTTTCATCGTCAATAAAAAGGTAAGAGGGATACAGTAAACCTGAAGTGAAGCATCGGAATCAATGACTAGTGTCACAGGAATGGTTCAAAACATAGACAGTAGGAAGAGTCAGTCTTCTTGTACTTAAGTCGGCATTGTGCATTTCGTATTTAATTCCGATGCAATTTTGTGTTTCTTCGTCAATAAGAAGGTCCAAGGTATACAGTAAACCTGAAGTGAAGCATCGGAATCTATAACTAGTGTCACAGGAATGGTTCAAAACATGGTCAGTAAGAGAAGTCAGTCTTCTTGTACTTAAGTCGGCATTGTGCCTTTTCTATTTAATTCCGATGCAATTTCTGTGTTTCATCGTCAATAAGAAGGTCCATGGGATACCGTAAACCTGGAGTGAAGCATCGGACCCTATAACTAGTGTCACAGGAATGGTTCAAAACATAGACAGTAAGAGGAATCAGTCTTCTTGTACTTAAGTCGGCATTGTGCCTTTTCTATTTAATTCCGATGCAATTTCTGTGCTTCATCGTCAATAAGAAGGTCAGAGGGATACAATAAACCTGAAGTGAAGCATCGGAATCTATAACTAGTGTCACAGGAATGGTTCAAACAAAGTCAGTAAGAAGAGTTAGTCTTCTTGTCCTTAAGTCGGCATTGTGCCTTTTGTATTTAATTCCGATGCAATTTCTGTGTTTCATCGTCAATAAGAAGGTCCAAGGGATACAGTAAACCTGGAGTGTAGCATCGGAATCTATAACTAGTGTCACAGGATTGGTTCAAACATAGTCAGTAAGAAGATTTAGTCTCCTTGTACTTAAGTCGGCATTGTGCCTTTTTGTATTTAATTCCGATGCAATTTCTGTGTTTTATCGTCAATAACAAGGTCCAAGTGATACAGTAAAACTGGAGTGAAGCTTCGGAATCTATAACTAGTGTCACAGGAATGGTTCTAAACATAGTCAGTAAGAAGAGTCAGGCTTTTTGTTCTTAAGTCAGCATTGTGCCTTTTGTGTTCAATTCCGATGCAATTTCTGAGTTTCATCGTCAATAAGAAGGTCAGAGGGAGACAGTAAACCTGAAGTGAAGCATCGGAATCTATAACTAGTGTCACAGGAATGGTTCAAGTCGTAGTCAGTAAGAAGAGTCAGTCTTCTTGTACTTAAGTCGGCATTGTGCCTTTTCTATTTAATTCCGATGCAATTTCTGTGTTTCATCGTCAATAAGAAGGTCCAAGGGATACAGTAAACCTGAAGTGAAGCATCGGAATCTATAACTAGTGTCACAGGAATGGTTCAAAACAAAGTCAGTTAGAAGAGTCAGTCTTCTTGTCCTTAAGTCAGCATTCTGCCTTTTGTATTTAATTCCGATGCAATTTCGGTGTTTCATCGTCAATAAGAAGGTCCAAGGGATACTGTAAGCCTGACGTGAAGCATCGGAATCTATAACTAGTGTCACAGGAATTGTTCAAAACATAGTCAGAAAGAAGAGTCGGTCTTCTTGTAGTTAAGTCGGCATTGTGCCTTTTGTATTTCATTCCGATAAAATTTCTGTGTTTCATCGTCAATAAGAAGGTCCAAGGCATACAGTAAACCAGGAGTGAAGCTTCGGAATCTATAACTAGTGTCACAGGAATGGTTCAAAACATAGTCAGTAAAAAGAGTCAGTCTTCTTGTACTTAAGTCGGCATTGTGCCTTTTGTATTTAATTCCGATGCAATTTCTGTGTTCCATCGTCAATAAGAAGGTCAGAGGGATACAGTAAACCTGAAGTGAAGCATCGGAATCTATAGCTAGTGTCACAGGAATGGTTCAAAACATAGTCAGTAAGAAGAGTCAGTAATTTTGTACTTAAGTCGGCATTGTGCCTTTTGTATTAAATTCCGATGCAATTTCTGTGTTTCATCGTCAATAAGAAGGTCCAAGGGATACAGTAAACCTGAAGTGAAGCATCGGAATCTATAACTAGTGTCACAGGAATGGTTCAAATCATAGACAGTAAGAAGAGTCAGTCTTCTTCTACATAAGTCGGCATTGTGCCTTTTGTATTACATTCCGATGCAATTTCTGTGTTTCATCGTCAATAAGAAGATCAGAGGGATACAGTAAACCTGAAGTGAAGCTTCGGAATCTATAACTAGTGTCACAGGAATGGTTCAAAACATTGACAGTAGGAAGAGTCAGTCTTCTTGTACTTAAGTCGGCATTGTGCCTTTTGTATTTATTTCCGAAGCAATTTCTCTGTTTCATCGTCAATAAGAAGGTCCAAGGGATACAGTAAACCTGAAGTGAAGCATCGGAATCTATAACTAGTGACACAGGAATGGTTCAAAGCATAGTCGGTAAGAAGACTCAGTCTTCTTGTACTTAAGTCGGCATTGTGCCTTTTGTATTTCATTCCGATGCAATTTCTGTGTTTCATCGTCAATAAGAAGGTCCAAGGGATACAGTAAACCTAATGTGAAGCGTCGGAATCTATAAATAGTGTCACAGTAATGGTTAAAAACATAGACAGTAGAAAGAGTCAGTCTTCTTGTACTTAAGTCGGCATTGTGCCTTTCGTATTTAACTCCGATGCAATTTCTGTGTTTCTTCGTCAATAAGAAGGTCCAAGGTATACAGTAAACCTGGAGTGAAGCATCGGAATCTATAACTAGTGTCACAGGAATGGTTCAAAACATACAAAGTAAGAAGAATCTGTCTTCATGTACTTAAGTCGACATTGTGCCTTTTCTATTTAATTCCGATGCAATTTCTGTATTTCATCGTCAATAAGAGGGTCAGAGGGATACAATAAACCTGAAGTGAAGCATCGGAATCCATAACTAGTGTCACAGGAATGGTTCAAAACAAAGTCAATTAGGAGAGTCAGTCTTCTTGTCCTTAAGTCGGCATTGTGCGTTTTGTATGTAATTCCGATGCAATTTCTGTGTTTCATCGTCAATAAGAAGGTCCATGGGATACAGTAAACCTGACGTGAAGCATCGGAATCTATAACTAGTGTCACAGGAATTGTTCAAAACATAGTCAGTAAGAAGAGTCAGTCTTATTGTACATAAGTCAGCATTGTGCCTTTTGTATTTCATTCCGATAAAATTTCTGTGTTTCATCCTCAATAAGAACGTCCAAGGCATACAGTAAACCTGGAGTGAAGCATCGCAATCTATAACTAGTGTCACAGGAATTGTTCTAAACATAGTCAGAAAGAAGAGTCGGTCTTCTTGTAGTTAAGTCGGCATTGTGCCTTTTGTATTTCATTCCGATATAATTTCTGTGTTTCATCGTCAATAAGAAGGTCCAAGGCATACAGTAAACCTGGAGTGAAGCTTCGGAATCTATAACTAGTGTCACAGGAATGGTTCAAAACATACAAAGTAAGAAGAATCTGTCTTCATGTACTTAAGTCGACATTGTGCCTTTTCTATTTAATTCCGATGCAATTTCTGTATTTCATCGTCAATAAGAGGGTCAGAGGGATACAATAAACCTGAAGTGAAGCATCGGAATCTATAACTAGTGTCACAGGAATGGTTCAAAACAAAGTCAATTAGGAGCGTCAGTCTTCTTGTCCTTAAGTCGGCATTGTGCGTTTTGTATGTAATTCCGATGCAATTTCTGTGTTTCATCGTCAATAAGAAGGTCCATGGGATACAGTAAACCTCACGTGAAGCATCGGAATCTATAACTAGTGTCACAGGAATTGTTCAAAACATAGTCAGTAAGAAGAGTCAGTCTTATTGTACATAAGTCAGCATTGTGCCTTTTGTATTTCATTCCGATAAAATTTCTGTGTTTCATCCTCAATAAGAACGTCCAAGGCATACAGTAAACCTGGAGTGAAGCAACGCAATCTATAACTAGTGTCACAGGAATGGTTCAAAACATAGACAGTAGGAAGAGTCAGTCTTCTTGTACTTAAGTCGGCATTGTGCCTTTTGTATTTAATTCCGATGCAATTTCTGCGTTTCATCGTCAATAAGAAGGTCAGAGGGATACAGTAAACCTGAAGTGAAGCATCGGAATCTATAACTAGTGTCACAGGAATGGTTCATAACATGGTCAGTAAGAGAAGTCAGTCTTCTTGTACTTAAGTCGGCATTGTGCCTTTTCTATTTAATTCCGATGCAATTTCTGTGTTTCATCGTCAATAAGAAGGTCCATGGGATACCGTAAACATGGAGCGAAGCATCGGACCCTATAACTAGAGTCACAGGAATGGTTCAAAACATAGACAGTAAGAGGAATCAGTCTTCTTGTACTTAAGTCGGCATTGTGCCTTTTCTATTTAATTCCGATGCAATTTCTGTGCTTCATCGTCAATAAGAAGGTCAGAAGGATACAATAAACCTGAAGTGAAGCATCGGAATCTATACCTAGTGTCACAGGAATGGTTCAAAACAAAGTCAGTAAGAAGAGTCAGTCTTCTTGTCCTTAAGTCGGCATTGTGCCTTTTGTATTTAATTCCGATGCAATTTCTGTGTTTCATCGTCAATAAGAAGGTCCAAGGGATACAGTAAACCTGGAGTGTAGCATCGGATTCTTTAACTAGTGTCACAGGATTGGTACAAACATAGTCAGTAAGAAGATTTAGTCTCCTTGTACTTAAGTCGGCATTGTGCCTTTTTGTATTTAATTCCGATGCAATTTCTGTGTTTCATCGGCAATAAGGTCAGAGGGATACAGTTAACCTGAAGTGAAGCATCGGAATCTATAACTAGTGTCACAGGAATAGTTCAAAACATAGACAGTAGGAAGAGTCAGTCATCTTGTACTTAAGTCGGCATTGTGCCTTTTGTATTTAATTCCGATGCAATTTCTGTGTTTCATCGTCAATAAGAAGGTAAGGGGGATACAGTAAACCTGAAGTGAAGCATCGGAATTCAAAACTATTGTCACTGGAATGGTTAAAAGCATAGACAGTAGGAAGAGCCTGTCTTCTTGTACTTAAGTCGGCATTGTGACTTTTCTATTTAATTCCGATGCAATTTCTGTGTTTTATCGTCAATAACAAGGTCCAAGTGATACAATAAAACTGGAGTGAAGCTTCGGAATCTATAACTAGTGTCACAGGAATGGTTCTAAACATAGTCAGTAAGAAGAGTCAGGCTTTTTGTTCTTAAGTCAGCATTGTGCCTTTTGTGTTCAATTCCGATGCAATTTCTGAGTTTCATCGTCAATAAGAAGGTCAGAGGGAGACAGTAAACCTGAAGTGAAGCATCGGAATCTATAACTAGTGTCACAGGAATGGTTCAAAACATAGTCAGTAAGAAGAGTCAGTCTTTTTGTACTTAAGTCGGCATTGTGCCTTTTGTGTTTAATTCCGATGCATTTTCTGTGTTTCATCGTCAATAAGAAGGTCCAAGCTATACAGTAAACCTGAAGTGAAGCATCGGAATCTATAACTAGTGTCACAGAAATGGTTCAAAACAAGAGACAGTCGGAAGAGTCAGTCTTCTTGTATTTAAGTCGGCATTGTGCCTTTTGTATTTATTCGGATGCAACTTTTGTGTTTCATCGTCAATAAAAAGGTAAGAGGGATACAGTAAACCTGAAGAGAAGCATCGGAATCAATGACTAGTGTCACAGGAATGGTTCAAAACATAGACAGTAGGAAGAGTCAGTCTTCTTGTACTTAAGTCGGCATTGTGCATTTCGTATTTAATTCCGATGCAATTTTGTGTTTCTTCGTCAATAAGAAGGTCCAAGGTATACAGTAAACCTGAAGTGAAGCATCGGAATCTATAACTAGTGTCACAGGAATGGTTCAAAACATGGTCAGTAAGAGAAGTCAGTCTTCTTGTACTTAAGTCGGCATTGTGCCTTTTCTATTTAATTCCGATGCAATTTCTGTGTTTCATCGTCAATAAGAAGGTCCATGGGATACCGTAAACCTGGAGTGAAGCATCGGACCCTATAACTAGTGTCACAGGAATGGTTCAAACAAAGTCAGTAAGAAGAGTCAGTCTTCTTGTCCTTAAGTCGGCATTGTGCCTTTTGTATTTAATTCCGATGCAATTTCTGTGTTTCATCGTCAATAAGAAGGTCCAAGGGATACAGTAAACCTGGAGTGTAGCATCGGAATCTATAACTAGTGTCACAGGATTGGTTCAAACATAGTCAGTAAGAAGATTTAGTCTCCTTGTACTTAAGTCGGCATTGTGCCTTTTTGTATTTAATTCCGATGCAATTTCTGTGTTTTATCGTCAATAACAAGGTCCAAGTGATACAGTAAAACTGGAGTGAAGCTTCGGAATCTATAACTAGTGTCACAGGAATGGTTCTAAACATAGTCAGTAAGAAGAGTCAGGCTTTTTGTTCTTAAGTCAGCATTGTGCCTTTTGTGTTCAATTCCGATGCAATTTCTGAGTTTCATCGTCAATAAGAAGGTCAGAGGGAGACAGTAAACCTGAAGTGAAGCATCGGAATCTATAACTAGTGTCACAGGAATGGTTCAAGTCGTAGTCAGTAAGAAGAGTCAGTCTTCTTGTACTTAAGTCGGCATTGTGCCTTTTCTATTTAATTCCGATGCAATTTCTGTGTTTCATCGTCAATAACAAGGTCCAAGTGATACAGTAAACCTGGAGTGAAGCTTCGAAATCTTTAACTAGTGTCATAGGAATGGTTCAAAGCATAGTCAGTAAAAAGAGTCAGTCTTCTTGTACTTAAGTCGGCATTGTGCCTTTTGTATTTAATTCCGATGCAATTTCTGTGTTTCATCGTCAATAAGAAGGTCAGAGGGATACAGTAAACCTGAAGTGAAGCAGCCGAATCTATAGCTAGTGTCACAGGAATGGTTCAAAACATAGTCAGTAAGAAGAGTCAGTCTTTTTGTACTTAAGTCGGCATTGTGCCTTTTGTGTTTAATTCCGATGCAATTTATGTGATTCATCGTCAATAAGAAGGTCAGAGGGATACAGTAAACCTGGAGTGAAGCTTCGGAATCTATAACTAGTGTCACAGGAATGGTTCAAAACATAGTCAGTAAGAAGAGTCAGTAATTTTGTACTTAAGTCGGCATTGTGCCTTTTGTGTTTAATTCCGATGCAATTTATGTGTTTCATCGTCAATAAGAAGGTCCAAGGTATACAGTAAACCTGGAGTGAAGTATCGGAATCTATAACTAGTGTCACAGGAATGGTTCAAAACATACAAAGTAAGAAGAATCTGTCTTCATGTACTTAAGTCGACATTGTGCCTTTTCTATTTAATTCCGATGCAATTTCTGTATTTCATCGTCAATAAGAGGGTCAGAGGGATACAATAAACCTGAAGTGAAGCATCGGAATCTATAACTAGTGTCACAGGAATGGTTCAAAACAAAGTCAATTAGGAGCGTCAGTCTTCTTGTCCTTAAGTCGGCATTGTGCGTTTTGTATGTAATTCCGATGCAATTTCTGTGTTTCATCGTCAATAAGAAGGTCCATGGGATACAGTAAACCTGACGTGAAGCATCGGAATCTATAACTAGTGTCACAGGAATTGTTCAAAACATAGTCAGTAAGAAGAGTCAGTCTTATTGTACATAAGTCAGCATTGTGCCTTTTGTATTTCATTCCGATAAAATTTCTGTGTTTCATCCTCAATAAGAACGTCCAAGGCATACAGTAAACCTGGAGTGAAGCAACGCAATCTATAACTAGTGTCACAGGAATGGTTCAAAACATAGACAGTAGGAAGAGTCAGTCTTCTTGTACTTAAGTCGGCATTGTGCCTTTTGTATTTAATTCCGATGCAATTTCTGCGTTTCATCGTCAATAAGAAGGTCAGAGGGATACAGTAAACCTGAAGTGAAGCCTCGGAATCCAAAACTCGTGTCACAGGAATGGTTCATAACATAGACAGTAGGAAGAGTCAGTCTTCTTTTACTTAAGTCGGCATTGTGCATTTGGTATTTAATTCCGATGCAATTTTGTGTTTCTTCGTCAATAAGAAGGTCCAAGGTATACAGTAAACCTGAAGTGAAGCATCGGAATCTATAACTAGTGTCACAGGAATGGTTCAAAACATGGTCAGTAAGAGAAGTCAGTCTTCTTGTACTTAAGTCGGCATTGTGCCTTTTCTATTTAATTCCGATGCTATTTCTGTGTTTCATCGTCAATAAGAAGGTCCATGGGATACCGTAAACCTGGAGCGAAGCATCGGACCCTATAACTAGAGTCACAGGAATGGTTCAAAACATAGACAGTAAGAGGAATCAGTCTTCTTGTACTTAAGTCGGCATTGTGCCATTTCTATTTAATTCCGATGCAATTTCTGTGCTTCATCGTCAATAAGAAGGTCAGAAGGATACAATAAACCTGAAGTGAAGCATCGGAATCTATAACTAGTGTCACAGGAATGGTTCAAAACAAAGTCAGTAAGAAGAGTCAGTCTTCTTGTCCTTAAGTCGGCATTGTGCCTTTTGTATTTAATTCCGATGCAATTTCTGTGTTTCATCGTCAATAAGAAGGTCCAAGGGATACAGTAAACCTGGAGTGTAGCATCGGATTCTTTAACTAGTGTCACAGGATTGGTTCAAACATAGTCAGTAAAAAGATTTAGTCTCCTTGTACTTAAGTCGGCATTGTGCCTTTTTGTATTTAATTCCGATGCAATTTCTGTGTTTCATCGGCAATAAGGTCAGAGGGATACAGTTAACCTGAAGTGAAGCATCGGAATCTATAACTAGTGTCACAGGAATAGTTCAAAACATAGACAGTAGGAAGAGTCAGTCATCTTGTACTTAAGTCGGCATTGTGCCTTTTGTATTTAATTCCGATGCAATTTCTGTGTTTCATCGTCAATAAGAAGGTAAGAGGGATACAGTAAACCTGAAGTGAAGCATCGGAATTCAAAACTATTGTCACTGGAATGGTTAAAAGCATAGACAGTAGGAAGAGCCTGTCTTCTTGTACTTAAGTCGGCATTGTGACTTTTCTATTTAATTCCGATGCAATTTCTGTGTTTTATCGTCAATAACAAGGTCCAAGTGATACAATAAAACTGGAGTGAAGCTTCGGAATCTATAACTAGTGTCACAGGAATGGTTCTAAACATAGTCAGTAAGAAGAGTCAGGCTTTTTGTTCTTAAGTCAGCATTGTGCCTTTTGTGTTCAATTCCGATGCAATTTCTGAGTTTCATCGTCAATAAGAAGGTCAGAGGGAGACAGTAAACCTGAAGTGAAGCATCGGAATCTATAACTAGTGTCACAGGAATGGTTCAAAACATAGTCAGTAAGAAGAGTCAGTCTTTTTGTACTTAAGTCGGCATTGTGCCTTTTGTGTTTAATTCCGATGCATTTTCTGTGTTTCATCGTCAATAAGAAGGTCCAAGCTATACAGTAAACCTGAAGTGAAGCATCGGAATCTATAACTAGTGTCACAGAAATGGTTCAAAACAAGAGACAGTCGGAAGAGTCAGTCTTCTTGTATTTAAGTCGGCATTGTGCCTTTTGTATTTATTCGGATGCAACTTTTGTGTTTCATCGTCAATAAAAAGGTAAGAGGGATACAGTAAACCTGAAGTGAAGCATCGGAATCAATGACTAGTGTCACAGGAATGGTTCAAAACATAGACAGTAGGAAGAGTCAGTCTTCTTGTACTTAAGTCGGCATTGTGCATTTCGTATTTAATTCCGATGCAATTTTGTGTTTCTTCGTCAATAAGAAGGTCCAAGGTATACAGTAAACCTGAAGTGAAGCATCGGAATCTATAACTAGTGTCACAGGAATGGTTCAAAACATGGTCAGTAAGAGAAGTCAGTCTTCTTGTACTTAAGTCGGCATTGTGCCTTTTCTATTTAATTCCGATGCAATTTCTGTGTTTCATCGTCAATAAGAAGGTCCATGGGATACCGTAAACCTGGAGTGAAGCATCGGACCCTATAACTAGTGTCACAGGAATGGTTCAAAACATAGACAGTAAGAGGAATCAGTCTTCTTGTACTTAAGTCGGCATTGTGCCTTTTCTATTTAATTCCGATGCAATTTCTGTGCTTCATCGTCAATAAGAAGGTCAGAGGGATACAATAAACCTGAAGTGAAGCATCGGAATCTATAACTAGTGTCACAGGAATGGTTCAAACAAAGTCAGTAAAAAAGTCAGTCTTCTTGTCCTTAAGTCGGCATTGTGCCTTTTGTATTTAATTCCGATGCAATTTCTGTGTTTCATCGTCAATAAGAAGGTCCAAGGGATACAGTAAACCTGGAGTGTAGCATCGGAATCTATAACTAGTGTCACAGGATTGGTTCAAACATAGTCAGTAAGAAGATTTAGTCTCCTTGTACTTAAGTCGGCATTGTGCCTTTTTGTATTTAATTCCGATGCAATTTCTGTGTTTTATCGTCAATAACAGGGTCCAAGTGATACAGTAAAACTGGAGTGAAGCTTCGGAATCTATAACTAGTGTCACAGGAATGGTTCTAAACATAGTCAGTAAGAAGAGTCAGGCTTTTTGTTCTTAAGTCAGCATTGTGCCTTTTGTGTTCAATTCCGATGCAATTTCTGAGTTTCATCGTCAATAAGAAGGTCAGAGGGAGACAGTAAACCTGAAGTGAAGCATCGGAATCTATAACTAGTGTCACAGGAATGGTTCAAGTCGTAGTCAGTAAGAAGAGTCAGTCTTCTTGTACTTAAGTCGGCATTGTGCCTTTTGTGTTTAATCCCGATGCAATTTATGTGATTCATCGTCAATAAGAAGGTCAGAGGGATACAGTAAACATGAAGTGAAGCATCGGATTCTATAAATAGTGTCACAGGAATGGTTCAAAACATAGTCAATAAGAAGAGTTAGTCTTCTTGTACTTAAGTCGGCATTGTGCCTTTTGTGTTTAATTCCGATGCAATTTCTGTGTTTCATCGTCAATAAGAAGGTCCAAGTGATACAGTAAACCTGAAGTGAAGCATCGGAATCTGTAACTAGTGTCACAGGAATGGTTCAAAACAAAGTCAGTTAGAAGAGTCAGTCTTCTTGTCCTTAAGTCAGCATTGTGCCTTTTGTATTTCATTCCGATGCAATTTCTGTGTTTCATCGTCAATAACAAGGTCCAAGGGATACAGTAAGCCTGACGTGAAGCATCGGAATCTATAACTAGTGTCACAGGAATTGTTCAAAACATAGTCAGAAAGAAGAGTCGGTCTTCTTGTAGTTAAGTCGGCTTTGTGCCTTTTGTATCTCATTCCGATAAAATCTCTGTGTTTCATCGTCAATAAGAAGGTCCAAGGCATACAGTAAACCTGGAGTGAAGCTTCGGAATCTATAACTAGTGTCACATTAATGGTTGAGAACATAGTCAGTAAAAAGAGTCAGTCTTCTTGTACTTAAGTCGGCATTGTGCCTGTTGTATTTAATCCGATGCAATTTCTGTGTTTCATCGTCAATAAGAAGGTCAGAGGGATACAGTAAAACTGAAGTGAAGCATCGGAATCTATAGCTAGTGTCACAGGAATGGTTCAAAACATAGTCAGTAAGAAGAGTCAGTAATTTTGTACTTAAGTCGGCATTGTGCCTTTTGTGTTTAATTCCGATGCAATTTCTGTGTTTCATCGTGAATAAGAAGGTCAGAGGGATACAGTAAACCTGAAGTGAAGCATCGGAATCTATGACTAGTGTCACAGGAATGGTTCAAAACATAGTCAATAAGAAGAGTTAGTCTTCTTGTACTTAAGTCGGCATTGTGCCTTTTGTATTTAATTCCGATGCAATTTCTGTGTTTCATCGTCAATAAGAAGATCAGAGGGATACAGTTAACCTGAAGTGAAGCATCGGATTCTATAACTAGTGTCACAGGAATGGTTCAAAACATTGACAGTAGGAAGAGTCAGTCTTCTTGTACTTAAGTCGGCATTGTGCCTTTTGTATTTATTTCCGAAGCAATTCCTCTCTTTCATCGTCAATAAGAAGGTCCAAGGGATACAGTAAACCTGAAGTGAAGCATCGGAATCTATAACTAGTGTCACAGGAATGGTTCAAAACATAGTCAGTAAGAAGAGTCAGTCTTCTTGTACTTAAGTCGGCATTGTGCCTTTTGTATTTCAATCCGATGCAATTTCTGTGTTTCATCGTCAATAAGAAGGTCCAAGGGATACAGTAAACCTAAAGTGAAGAATAGGAATCTATAACTAGTGTCACAGTAATGGTTAAAAGCATAGACAGTAGAAAGTGTCAGTCTTCTTGTACTTAAGTCGGCATTGTGCCTTTTGTATTTAATTCCGATGCAATATCTGTGTTTCATCGGCAATAAGAAGGTCCAAGGTATACAGTAAGCCTGAAGTGAAGCATCGGAATCTATAACTAGTGTCACAGGAATGGTTCAAAACATAGTCAGTAAGAAGAGTCAGTCTTCTTTTACTTAAGTCGGCATTGTGCCTTTTCTACTTAATTCCGATGCAATTTCTGTGTTTCATCGTCAATAAGAAGGTCCAAGGGATACAGTAAACCTGGAGTGAAGCATCGGAATCTATAACTAGTGTTACAGGAATGGTTCAAAACATACAAAGTAAGAAGAATCTGTCTTCTTGTACTTATGTCGACATTGTGCCTTTTCTATTTAATTCCGATGCAATTTCTGTATTTCATCGTAAATAAGATGGTCAGTAGGATACAATAAACCTGAAGTGAAGCATCGGAATCTCTAACTAGTGTCACAGGAATGGTTCAAAACAAAGTCAATTAGGAGAGTCAGTCTTCTTGTCCTTAAGTCGGCATTGTGCGTTTTGTATTTATTTCCGATGCAATTTCTGTGTTTCATCGTCAATAAGAAGGTCCATGGGATACAGTAAACCTGACGTGAAGCACCGGAATCTATAACTAGTGTCACAGGAATTGTTCAAAGCATAGTCAGTAAGAAGAATCAGTCTTCTTGTACTTAAGTCGGCATTGTGCCTTTTGTATTTCAATCAGATAAAATTTCTGTGTTTCATCGTCAATAAGAAGGTCCAAGGCATACAGTAAACCGGGAGTGAAGCATCGCAATCTATAACTAGTGTCACAGGAACGGTTCAAAACATAGACAGTAGGAAGAGTCAGTCTTCTTGTACTTAAGTCGGCATTGTGCCTTTTTTATTTAATTCCGATGCAATTTCTGCGTTTCATCGTCAATAAGAAGGTCAGAGGGATAGAGTAACCCTGAAGTGAAACATCGGAATCCAAAACTCGTGTCACAGGAATGGTTCATAACATAGAGAGTAGGAAGAGTCAGTCTTCTTGTACTTAAGTCGGCATTGTGCCTTTTCTATTTATTTCCGATGCAATTTCTGTGTTTCATCGTCAATAAGAAGGTCCAAGGGATACCGTAAACCTGGAGGGAAGCATCGGACCCTATAACTAGAGTCACAGGAATGGTTCAAAACATAGACAGTACGAGGAATCAGTCTTCTTGTACTTAAGTCGGCATTGTGCCTTTTCTATTTAATTCCGAAGCAATTTCTGTGGTTCATCGTCAATAAGAAGGTCAGAGGGATACAATAAACCTGAAGTGAAGCATCGGAAGCTATAACTAGTGTCACAGGAATGGTTCAAAACAAAGTCAGTAAGAAGAGTCAGTCTTCTTGTCCTTAAGTCGGCATTGTGCCTTTTGTATTTAATTCCGATGCAATTTCTGTGTTTCATCGTCAATAAGAAGGTCCAAGGGATACAGTAAACCTGGAGTGTAGCATCGGAATCTATAACTAGTGTCACAGGAATGGTATAAAACGTAGACAGTAAGAAGAGTAAGTCTTCGTGTAGTTAGGTCGGCGTTTGAACTTTTGTGTTTAATTCCGATGCATTTTCTGTGTTTCATCGTCAATAAGAAGGTCCAAGGGATACAGTAAACCTGATGTGAAGCATCGGAATCTTTAACTAGTGTCACAGGATTGGTTCAAACATAGTCAGTAAGAAGAGTCAGTCTCCTCGTACTTAAGTCGGCATTGTGCCTTTTTGTATTTAATTCCGATGCAATTTCTGTGTTTCATCGGCAATAAGGTCAGAGGGATACAGTTAACCTGAAGTGAAGCATCGGAATCTATAACTAGTGTCACAGGAATAGTTCAAAACATAGACAGTAGGAAGAGTCAGTCATCTTGTACTTAAGTCGGCATTGTGCCTTTTGTATTTACATCCGATGCAATTTCTGTGTTTCATCGTCAATAAGAAGGTAAGAGGGATACAGTAAACCTGAAGTGAAGCATCGGAATTCAAAACTAGTGTCACAGGAATGGTTAAAAGCATAGACAGTAGGAAGAGTCTGTCTTCTTGTACTTAAGTCGGCATTGTGCCTTTTCTATTAATTCCGATGCAATTTCTGTGTTTTATCGTCAATAACAAGGTCCAAGTGATACAGTAAACCTGGAGTGAAGCTTCGGAATCTATAACTAGTGTCACAGGAATGGTTCAAAGCATAGTCAGTAAGAAGTGTCAGTTTTTTTGTACTTAAGTCGGCATTGTGCCTTTTGTGTTTAATTCCGATGCAATTTCTGTGTTTCATCGTCAATAAGAAGGTCCGAGGGATACTGTAAACCAGAAGCGAAGCATCCGAATCTATAACTAGTGTCACAGGTATGGTTCAAAACATAGACAGTGAGAAGAGTCAGTCTTCTTGTACATAAGTCGGCATTGTGACTTTTGTAATTAATTCCGATGCAATTTCTGTGTTCATCGTCAATAACAAGGTCAGAGGGATACACTAAACATGAAGTGAAGCATCGGAATCTATAACTAGTGTCACAGGAATGGTTCAAAACAAAGTCAGTAAGAAGAGTCAGTCTTCTCGTCCTTGAGTCGGCATTGTGCTTTTTGTATTTAATTCCGATGCAATTTCTGTGTTTCATCGTCAATAAGAAGGTCCAAGGGATACCGTAAACCTGGAGTGAAGCATCGGACCCTATAACTAGTGTCACAGGAATGGTTCAAAACATAGACAGTACGAGGAATCAGTCTTCTTGTACTTAAGTCGGCATTGTGCCTTTTGTGTTTAATTCCGATGCAATATCTGTGTTTCATCGTCAATAAGAAGGTCAGAGGGATACAGTAAACCTGAAGTGAAGCATCGGAATCTATGACTAGTGTCACAGGAATGGTTCAAAACATAGTCAATAAGAAGAGTTAGTCTTCTTGTACTTAAGTCGGCATTGTGCCTTTTGTGTTTAATTCCGATGCAATTTCTGTGTTTCATCGTATATAAGAAGGTCCAAGGGATACAGTAAACCTGAAGTGAAGCATCGGAATCTATAACTAGTGTCACTGGAATGGTTCAAAACATAGAGAGTTAGAAGAGTCAGTCTTCTTGCACATAAGTCGGCATTGTGCCTTTTGTGTTTAATTCCGATGCAATATCTGTGTTTCATCGTCAATAATAAGGTCAGAGGGATACAGTAAACCTGAAGTGAAGCATCGGAATCTATGACTAGTGTCACAGGAATGGTTCAAAACATAGTCAATAAGAAGAGTTAGTCTTCTTGTACTTAAGTCGGCATTGTGCCTTTTGTATTTATTTCCGAAGCAATTTCTCTCTTTCATCGTCCATAAGAAGGTCCAAGGGATACAGTAAACCTGAAGTGAAGCATCGGAATCTATAACTAGTGTCACAGGAATGGTTCAAAACATAGTCAGTAAGAAGAGTCAGTCTTCTTGTACTTAAGTCGGCATTGTGCCTTTTGAATTTCATTCCGATGCAATTTCTGTGTTTCATCGTCAATAAGAAGGTCCAAGGGATACAGTAAACCTAAAGTGAAGAATAGGAATCTATAACTAGTGTCACAGTAATGGTTAAAAACATAGACAGTAGAAAGTGTCAGTCTTCTTGTACTTAAGTCGGCATTGTGCCTTTTGTATTTAATTCCGATGCAATATCTGTGTTTCATCGGCAATAAGAAGGTCCAAGGTATACAGTAAGCCTGAAGTGAAGCATCGGAATCTATAACTAGTGTCACAGGAATGGTTCAAAACATAGTCAGTAAGAAGAGTCAGTCTTCTTTTACTTAAGTCGGCATTGTGCCTTTTCTACTTAATTCCGATGCAATTTCTGTGTTTCATCGTCAATAAGAAGGTCCAAGGGATACAGTAAACCTGGAGTGAAGCATCGGAATCTATAACTAGTGTTACAGGAATGGTTCAAAACATACAAAGTAAGAAGAATCTGTCTTCTTGTACTTAAGTCGACATTGTGCCTTTTCTATTTAATTCCGATGCAATTTCTGTATTTCATCGTCAATAAGATGGTCAGAGGGATACAATAAACCTGAAGTGAAGCATCGGAATCTCTAACTAGTGTCACAGGAATGGTTCAAAACAAAGTCAATTAGGAGAGTCAGTCTTCTTGTCCTTAAGTCGGCATTGTGCGTTTTGTATTTAATTCCGATGCAATTTCTGTGTTTCACCGTCAATAAGAAGGTCCATGGGATACAGTAAACCTGACGTGAAGCATCGGAATCTATAACTAGTGTCACAGGAATTGTTCAAAACATAGTCAGTAAGAAGAGTCAGTCTTCTTGTACTTAAGTCGGCATTGTGCCTTTTGTATTTCATTCAGATAAAATTTCTGTGTTTCATCGTCAATAAGAAGGTCCAAGGCATACAGTAAACGTGGAGTGAAGCATCGCAATCTATAACTAGTGTCACAGGAATGGTTCAAAACATAGACAGTAGGAAGAGTCAGTCTTCTTGTACTTAAGTCGGCATTGTGCCTTTTGTATTTAATTCCGATGCAATTTCTGTGTTTCATCGTCAATAAGAAGGTCCAAGGTATACAGTAAACCTGAAGTGAAGAATCGGAATTTATAACTAGTGTCACAGGAATGGTTCAAAGCATAGTCAGTAAAAGGAATCAGTCTTCTTGTACTTAAGTCGGCATTGTGCCTTTTCTATTTATTTCCGATCCAATTTCTGTGTATCGTCGTCAATAAGAAGGTCCAAGGGATACCGTAAACCTGGAGTGAAGCATCGGACCCTATAACTAGTGTCACAGGAATGGTTCAAAACATAGACAGTACGAGGAATCAGTCTTCTTGTACTTAAGTCGGCATTGTGCCTTTTCTATTTAATTCCGATGCAATTTCTGTGCTTCATCGTCAATAAGAAGGTCAGAGGGATACAATAAACCTGAAGTGAAGCATCGGAAGCTATAACTAGTGTCACAGGAATGGTTCAAAACAAAGTCAGTAAGAAGAGTCAGTCTTCTTGTCCTTAAGTCGGCATTGTGCCTTTTGTATTTAATTCCGATGCAATTTCTGTGTCTCATCGTCAATAAGAAGGTCCAAGGGATACAGTAAACCTGGAGTGTAGCATCGGAATCTATAACTAGTGTCACAGGAATGGTATAAAACGTAGACAGTAAGAAGAGTAAGTCTTCGTGTAGTTAAGTCGGCGTTTGACCTTTTGTGTTTAATTCCGATGCATTTTCTGTGTTTCATCGTCAATAAGAGGGTCCAAGGGATACAGTAAACCTGAAGTGAAGCATCAGAATCTATAACTAGTGTCACAGGATTGGTTCAAACATAGTCAGTAAGAAGAGTCAGTCTCCTAGTTCTTAAGTCGGCATTGTGCCTTTTTGTATTTAATTCCGATGCAATTTCTGTGTTTCATCGGCAATAAGGTCAGAGGGATACAGTTAACCTGAAGTGAAGCATCGGAATCTATAACTAGTGTCACAGGAATAGTTCAAAACATAGACAGTAGGAAGAGTCAGTCATCTTGTACTTAAGTCGGCATTGTGCCTTTTGTATTTAATTCCGATGCAAATTCTGTGTTTCATCGTCAATAAGAAGGTAAGAGGGATACAGTAAACCTGAAGTGAAGCATCGGAATTCAAAACTAGTGTCACAGGAATTGTTAAAAGCATAGACAGTAGGAAGAGTCTGTCTTCTTGTACTTAAGTCGGCATTGTGCCTTTCCTATTAATTCCGATGCAATTTCTGTGTTTAATCGTCAATAACAAGGTCCAAGTGATACAGTAAACCTGGAGTGAAGCTTCGGAATCTATAACTAGTGTCACAGGAATGGTTCAAAGCATAGTCAGTAAGAAGTGTCAGTTTTTTTGTACTTAAGTCGGCATTGTGCCTTTTGTTTTTAATTCAGATGCAATTTCTGTGTTTCATCGTCAATAAGAAGGTCCAAGGGATACAGTAAACCAGAAGCGAAGCATCCGAATCTATAACTAGTGTCACAGGAATGGTTCAAAACATAGACAGTATGAAGAGTCAGTCTTCTTGTACATATGTCGGCATTGTGACTTTTGTAATTAATTCCGATGCAATTTCTGTGATCATCGTCAATAACAAGGTCAGAGGGATACACTAAACCTGAAGTGAAGCATCGGAATCTATAACTAGTGTCACAGGAATGGTTCAAAACAAAGTCAGTAAGAAGAGTCAGTCTTCTCGTCCTTGAGTCGGCATTGTGCTTTTTGTATTTAATTCCGATGCAATTTCTGTGTTTCATCGGCAATAAGGTCAGAGGGATACAGTTAACCTGAAGTGAAGCATCGGAATCTATAACTAGTGTCACAGGAATAGTTCAAAACATAGTCAGTAAGAAGAGTCAGTCCCCTTGTACTTAAGTCGGCATTGTGCCTTTTTGTATTTAATCCCGTTGCAATTTCTGTGTTTCATCGGCAATAAGGTCAGAGGGATACAGTTAACCTGAAGTGAAGCATCGGATTCTATAACTAGTGTCACAGGAATGGTTCAAAACATAGACAGTAGGAAGAGCCAGTCTTCTTGTACTTAAGTCGGCATTGTGCCTTTTCTATTTAGTTCCGATGAAATTTCTGTGTTTTATCGTCAATAACATGGTCCAAGTGATACAGTAAACCTGGAGTGAACCTTCGGAATCTATAACTAGTGTCACAGGAATGGTTCAAAACATAGTCAGTAAAAAGAGTCAGTCCTCTTGTACTTACGACGGCATTGTGCCATTTGTACATAATTCCGATTCAATTTCTGTGATTCATCGTCAATAAGAAGGTCAGAGGGATACAGTAAACCTGAAGTGAAGCATCAAAATCTATAGCTTGTGTCACAGGAATGGTTCAAAACAAAGTCAGTAAGAAGAGTCAGTCTTTTTGTGCTTAAGTCGGCATTGTGCCTTTTATGTTTAATTCCAGTGCAATTTCTGTGTTTCATCGTCAATAAGAAGGTCCAAGGGATACAGTAAACCTGGAGTAAAGCATCGGAATCTATAACTAGAGTCACAGGAACGGTTCAAAACATAGACAGTAAGAAGAGTCAGTCTACTTGTACACAAGTCGGCATTGTGCATTTTGTATTTAATTCCGATGCAATTTCTGTGTTTCATCGTCAATAATAAGGTCCAAGGTATACAGTAAACCCGAAGTGAAGCATCGGAATCCATAACTAGTGTCACAGGAATGGTTCAAAACATAGTCAGTAAGAGAAGTCAGTCTTCTTGTACTTAAGTCGGCATTGTGCCTTTTCTATTTAATTCCGATGCAATTTCTGTGTTTCATCGTCAATAAGAAGGTCCAAGGGATACAGTAAACCTGGAGTAAAGCATCGGAATCTATAACTAGTGTCACAGGAACGGTTCAAATCATAGACAGTAAGAGGAATCAGTCTTCTTGTACTTAAGTCGACGTTGTGCCTTTTCTATTTAATTCCGATGCAATTTCTGTGCTTCATCGTCAATACGAAAGTCAGAGGGATACAATAAACCTGAAGTGTTGCATCGGAATCTATAACTAGTGTCTCAGGAATGGTTCAAAGCAAAGTCAGTAAGAAGAGTCAGTCTTCTTGTCCTTAAGTCGGCATTGTGCCTTTTGTATTTAATTCCGATGCAATTTCTGTGTTTCATCGTCCATAAGAAGGTCCAAGGGATACAGTAAACCTGGAGTGTAGCATCGGAATCTATAACTAGTGTCACAGGAATGGTTCAAAACGTAGACAGTAAGAAGAGTCAGTCTTCGTGTAGTTAAGTCGGCATTTTGCATTTTGTGTTTAATTCCGATGCATTTTCTGTGTTTCATCGTCAATAAGAAGGTCCAAGGGATACAGTACACCTGGAGTGAAGCATCGGAATCTATAACTAGTGTCACAGGATTGGTTGAAACATAGTCAGTAAGAAGAGTCAGTCTCCTTGTACTTAAGTCGGCATTGTGCCTTTTTGCATTTAATTCCGATGCAATTTCTGTGTTTCATCGGCAATAAGGTCAGAGGGATACAGTTAACCTGAAGTGAAGCATCGGAATCTATAATTAGTATCACAGGAATGGTTCAAAACATAGACAGTAGGAAGAGTCAGTCTTCTTGTACTTAAGTCAGCATTGTGCTTTTTGTATTAATTCCGATGCAATTTCTGTGTTTCATCGTCTATAAGATGGTAAGAGGGATGCAGTAAACCTGAAGTGAAGCATCGGAATCCAAAACTAGTGTCACAGGAATGGTTAAAAGCATAGAAAGTAGGAAGAGTCTGTCTTCTTGTACTTAAGTCGGCATTGTGCCTTTTGTATTTAATTCCGATGCAATTTCTGTGTTTCATCGTCAATAAGAAGGTCCAAGGGATACAGTAAACCTGTAGTGTAGCATCTGAATTTTTAACTAGTGTCACAGGAATGGTATAAAACGTAGACAGTAAGAAGAGTAAGTCTTCGTGTTGTTAAGTCGGCGTTTGACCATTTGTGTTTAATTCCGATGCATTTTCTGTGTTTCATCGTCAATAAGAAGGTAAGAGGGATACAGTAAACCTGAAGTGAAGCATCGGAATCTATAACTAGTGTCACAGGATTGGTTGAAACATAGTCAGTAAGAAGAGTCAGTCTCCTTGTACTTAAGTCGGCATTGTGCCTTTTGTATTTAATTCCGATGCAATTTCTGTGTTTCATCGTCAATAAAAAGGTAAGAGGGATACAGTAAACCTGAAGTGAAGCATTGGAATTCAAAACTAGTGTCACAGGAATGGTTAAAAGCATAGACAGTAGGAAGAGTCTGTCTTCTTGTACTTAAGTCGGCATTGTGCCTTTGCTATTAATTCCGATGAAATTTCTGTGTTTTATCGTCAATAACAAGGTCTAAGTTATACAGTAAACCTGGAGTGAAGCTTCGGAATCTATAACTAGTGTCACAGGAATGTTTCAACGCATAGTCAGTAAAAAGAGTCAGTCTTCTTGTACTTAAGTCAGCATTGTGCCTTTTGTGTTTAATTCCGATGCAATTTCTGTGTTTCATCGACAATAAGGAGGTCAGAGGGATACAGTAAACCTGAAGTGAAGCATCGGAATCTATAACTAGTGTCACAGGAATGGTTCAAAACATAGTCAGTAAGAAGTGTCAGTTTTTTTGTACTTAAGTCGGCATTGTGCCTTTTGTGTTTAATTCCGATGCAATTTCTGTGTTTCATCGTCACTAAGAAGGTCCAAGGGATACAGTAAACCTGAAGCGAAGCATCCGAATCTATAACTAGTGTCACAGGAATGGTTCAAAACATAGACAGTAAGAAGAGTCAGTCTTCTTGTACATAAGTCGGCATTGTGACTTTTGTAATTAATTCCAATGCAATTTCTGTCTTCATCGTCAATAACAAGGTCAGAGGGATACACTAAACTTGAAGTGAAGCATCGGAATCTATAACTAGTGTCACAGGAATGGTTCAAAACAAAGTCAGTAAGAAGAGTCAGTCTTCTCGTCCTTGAGTCGGCATTGTGCCTTTTGTATTTAATTCCGATGCAATTTCTGTGTTTCATCGTCAATAAGAAGGTCCAAGGGATACAGTAAACCTGGAGTGTAGCATCGGAATCTATAACTAGTGTCACAGGAATGGTTCAAAACGTAGACAGTAAGAAGAGTCAGTCTTCGTGTAGTTAAGTCGGCATTTTGCCTTTTGTGTTTAATTCCGATGCATTATCTGTGTTTCATCGTCAATAAGAAGGTCCAAGGGATACAGTAAACCTGAAGTGAAGCATCGGAATCTATAACTAGTGTCACAGGATTGGTTCAAACATAGTCAGTAAGAAGAGTCAGTCTCCTTGTACTTAAGTCCCCATTGTGCCTTTTTGTATTTAATCCCGTTGCAATTTCTGTGTTTCATCGGCAATACGGTCAGAGGGATACAGTTAACCAGAAGTGAAGCGTCGGAATCTATAACTAGTGTCACAGGAATGGTTCAAAACATAGACAGTAGGAAGAGCCAGTCTTCTTGTACTTAAGTCGGCATTGTGCCTTTTCATATTTAATTCCGATGCAATTTCTGTGATTCATCGTAAATAACATGGTCCAAGTGATACAGTAAACCTGAAGTGAAGCATCCGAATCTATAACTAGTGTCACAGGAATGGTTCAAAACATAGACAGTAAGAAGAGTCAGTCTACTTGTACATAAGTCGGCATTGTGCCTTTTGTATTTAATTCCGATGCAATTTCTGTGTTTCATCGTCAATAATAAGGTCCAAGGTATACAGTAAACCTGAAGTGAAGCATCGGAATCTATAACTAGTGTCGCAGGAATAGTTCAAAACATAGTCAGTAAAAGAAGTCAGTCTTCTTGTAATTAAGGCGGCATTGTGCCTTTTCTATTTAATTCCGATGCAATTTCTGTGTTTCATCGTCAATAAGAAGGTCCAAGGAATACAGTAAACCTGGAGTAAAGCATCAGAATCTATAACTAGTGTCACAGGAACGGTTCAAATCATAGACAGTAAGAGGAATCAGTCTTCTTGTACTTAAGTCGACATTGTGCCTTTTCTATTTAATTCCGATGCAATTTCTGTGCTTCATCGTCAATAAGAAAGTCAGAGGGATACAATAAACCTGAAGTGTTGCATAGGAATCTATAACTAGTGTCTCAGGAATGGTTCAAAACAAAGTCAGTAAGAAGAGTCAGTCTTCTTGTCCTTAAGTCGGCATTGTGCCTTTTGTATTTAATTCCGATGCAATTTCTGTGTTTCATCGTCAATAAGAAGGTCCAAATGATACAGTAAACCTGGAGTGTAGCATCGGAATCTATAACTAGTGTCACAGGAATGGTTCAAAACGTAGACAGTAAGAAGAGTCAGTCTTCGTGTTGTTAAGTCAGCATTTTGCATTTTGTGTTTAATTCCGATGCATTTTCTGTGTTTCATCGTCAATAAGAAGGTCCAAGGGATACAGTAAACCTGAAGTGAAGCATCGGAATCTATAACTAGTGTCACAGGATTGGTTCAAACATAGTCAGTAAGAAGAGTCCGTCTCCTTGTACTTAAGTCGGCATTGTGCCTTTTTGCATTTAATTCCGATGCAATTTCTCTGTTTCATCGGCATTAAGGTCAGAGGGATACAGTTAACCTGAAGTGAAGCATCGGAATCTATAACTAGTATCACAGGAATGGTTCAAAACATAGACAGTAGGAAGAGTCAGTCTTCTTGTACTTAAGTCAGCATTGTGCTTTTTGAATTAATTCCGATGCAATTTCTGTGTTTTATCGTCTAAAAGATGGTAAGAGTGATGCAGTAAACCTGAAGTGAAGGATCGGAATCTATAACTAGTGTCACAGGAATTGTTCAAAACATAGTCAGTAAGAAGAGTCAGTCTTCTTGTAATTAAGTCGGCATTGTGCCTTTTGTATTTAATTCCGATGCAATTTCTGCGTTTCATCGTCAATAAGAAGGTCAGTGGGATACAGTAAACCTGAAGTGAACTATCGGAATCCAAAACTCGTGTCACAGGAATGGTTCATAACATAGACAGTAGGAAGAGTCAGTCTTCTTGTACTTAAGTCGGCATTGTGCCTTTTGTATTTAATTCCGATGCAATATCTGTGTTTCATCGTCAATAAGAAGGTCCATGGGACACCGTAAACCTGGAGTGAAGCATCGGACCCTATAACTAGTGTCACAGGAATGGTTCAAAACATAGACAGTAAGAGGAATCAGTCTTCTTGTACTTAAGTCGGCATTGTGCCTTTTCTATTTACTTCCGATGCAATTTCTGTGCTTCATCGTCAATAAGAAGGTCAGAGGGATACAATAAACCTAAAGTGAAGCATCGGAAGCTATAACTAGTGTCACAGGAATGGTTCAAACAAAGTCAGTAAGAAGAGTCAGTCTTCTTGTCCTTAAGTCGGCATTGTGCCTTTTGTATTTAATTCCGATGCAATTTTGTGTTTCATCGTCAATAAGAAGGTCCAAGGGATACAGTAAACCTGGAGTGTAGCATCGGAATCTATAACTAGTGTCACAGGAATGGTTCAAAACGTAGACAGTAAGAAGAGTAAGTCTTCGTGTAGTTAAGTCGGCGTTTGACCTTTTGTGTTTAATCCCGATGCATTTTCTGTGTTTCATCGTCAATAAGAAGGTCCAAGGGATACAGTAAACCTGAAGTGAAGCATCGGAATCTATAACTAGTGTCACAGGATTGGTTCAAACATAGTCAGTAAGAAGAGTCAGTCTCCTTGTACTTAAGTCGGCATTGTGCCTTTTTGTATTTAATTCCGATGCAATTTCTGTGTTTCATCGGCAATAAGGTCAGAGGGATACAGTTAACCTGAAGTGAAGCATCGGAATCTATAACTAGTGTCACAGGAATAGTTCAAAACATAGACAGTAGGAAAAGTCAGTCATCTTGTACTTAAGTCGGCATTGTGCCTTTTGTATTTAATTCCGATGCAATTTCTGTGTTTCATCGTCAATAAGAAGGTAAGAGGGATACAGTAAACCTGAAGTGAAGCATCGGAATTCAAAACTAGTGTCACAGGAATGGTTAAAAGCATAGACAGTAGGAAGAGTCAGTCGTCTTGTACTTAAGTCGGCATTGTGCCTTTTCTATTTAATTCCGATGCAATTTCTGTGTTTTATCGTCAATAACAAGGTCCAAGTGATACAGTAAACCTGGAGTGAAGCTTCGGAGTCTATAACTAGTGTCACAGGAATGGTTCAAAGCATAGTCAGTAAAAAGAGTCAGTCTTCTTGTACTTAAGTCGGCATTGTGCCTTTTGTATATAATTCCGATTCAATTTCTGTGATCCATCGTCAATAAGAAGGTCAGAGGGATACAGTAAACCTGAAGTGAAGCAACGGAATCTATAACTAGTGTCACAGGAATGGTTAAAACATAGTCAGTAAGAAGAGTCAGTCTTTTTGTACTTAAGTCGGCATTGTGCCTTTTGTGTTTAATTCCGATGCAATTTCTGTGTTTCATCGTCAATAAGAAGGTCCAAGGGATACAGTAAACCTGAAGTGAAGCATCCGAATCTATAACTAGTGTCACAGGAATGGTTCAAAACATAGACAGTAAGAAGAGTCAGTCTACTTGTACATAAGTCGGCATTGTGCCTTTTGTATTTAATTCCGATGTAATATCTGTGTTTCATCGTCAATAATAAGGGTCAAGGTATACAGTAAACCTGAAGTGAAGCATCGGAATCTATAACTAGTGTCACAGGAAAGGTTCAAAACATTAGTCAGTAAGAGAAGTCAGTCTTCTTGTACTTAAGTCGGCATTGTGCCTTTTCTATTTAATTCCGATGCAATTTCTGTGTTTCATCGTCAATAAGAAGGTCCAAGGGATACAGTAAACCTGGAGTAAAGCATCGGAATCTATAACTAGTGTCACAGGATTGGTTCAAACATAGTCATTAAGAAGAGTCAGTCTCCTTGTACTTAAGTCGGCATTGTGCCTTTTTGTATTTAATTCCGATGCAATTTCTGTGTTTCATCGGCAATAAGGTCAGAGGGATACAGTTAACCTGAGGTGAAGCATCGGAATCTATAACTAGTGTCACAGGAATAGTTCAAAACATAGACAGTAGGAAGAGTCAGTCATCTTGTACTTAAGTCGGCATTGTGCCTTTTGTATTTAATTCCGATGCAATTTCTGTGTTTCATCGTCAATAAAAAGGTAAGAGGGATACAGTAAACCTGAAGTGAAGCATCGGAATTCAAAACTAGTGTCACAGGAATGGTTAAAAGCATAGACAGTAGGAAGAGTCTGTCTTCTTGTACTTAAGTCGGCATTGTACCTTTGCTATTAATTCCGATGCAATTTCTGTGTTTTATCGTCAATAACAAGGTCTAAGTGATACAGTAAACCTGGAGTGAAGCTTCGGAATCTATAACTAGTGTCACAGGAATGGTTCAACGCATAGTCAGTAAAAAGAGTCAGTCTTCTTGTACTTAAGTCAGCATTGTGCCTTTTGTGTTTAATTCCGATGCAATTTCTGTGTTTCATCGACAATAAGGAGGTCAGAGGGATACAGTAAACCTGAAGTGAAGCATCGGAATCTATAACTAGTGTCACAGGAATGGTTCCAAAGGTAGACAGTAAGAAGAGTCAATCTTCGTGGTGTTAAGGCGGCATTTTGCCTTTTGTGTTTAATTCCGATGCATTTTCTGTGTTTCATCGTCAATAAGAAGGTCCAAGGGATACAGTAAACCTGAAGTAAAGCATCGGAATCTATAACTTGTGTCACAGGATTGGTTCAAACATAGTCAGTAAGAAGAGTCAATCTCCTTGTACTTAAGTCGGCATTGTGCCTTTTTGCATTTAATTCCGATGCAATTTCTGTGTTTCATCGGCAATAAGGTCAGAGGGATACAGTTAACCTGAAGTGAAGCATCGGATTCTATAACTAGTATCACAGGAATGGTTCAAAACATAGACAGTATGAAGAGTCAGTCTTCTTGTACTTAAGTCAGCATTGTGCTTTTTGTATTAATTCCGATGCAATTTCTGTGTTTCATCGTCTAAATGATGGTAAGAGGGATGCAGTAAACCTGAAGTGAAGCATCGGAATCTATAACTAGTGTCACAGGAATTGTTCAAAACATAGTCAGTAATAAGAGTCAGTCTTCTTGTACTTAAGTCGGCATTGTGCCTTTTGTATTTAATTCCGATGCAATTTCTGCGTTTCATCGTCAATAAGAAGGTCAGAGGGATACAGTAAACCTGAAGTGAACTATCGGAATCCAAAACTCGTGTCACAGGAATGGTTCATAACATAGACAGTAGGAAGAGTCAGTCTTCTTGTACTTAAGTCGGCATTGTGCCTTTTGTATTTAATTCCGATGCAATATCTGTGTTTCATCGTCAATAAGAAGGTCCAAGGTATACAGTAAACCTGAAGTGAAGCATCGGAATCTATAACTAGTGTCACAGGAATGGTTCAAAACATAGTCAGTAAGAGAAATCAGTCTTCTTGTACTTAAGTCGGCATTGTGCCTTTTGTATTTAATTCCGATGCAATATCTGTGTTTCATCGTCAATAAGAAGGTCCAAGGTATACAGTAAACCTGAAGTGAAGCATCGGAATCTATAACTAGTGTCACAGGAATGGTTCAAAACATAGTCAGTAAGAGGAATCAGTCTTCTTGTACTTAAGTTGACATTGTGCCTTTTCTATTTAATTCCGATGCAATTTCTGTGCTTCATCGTCAATATGAAAGTCAGAGGGATACAATAAACCTGAAGTGATGCATCGGAATCTATAACTAGTGTCTCAGGAATGGTTCAAAACAAAGTCAGTAAGAAGAGTCAGTCTTCTTGTCCTTAAGTCGGCATTGTGCCTTTTGTATTTAATTCCGATGCAATTTTTGTGTTTCATCGTCAATAAGAAGGTCCAAGGGATACAGTAAACCTGGAGTGTAGCATCGGAATCTATAACTTGTGTCACAGGAATGGTTCAAAACGTAGACAGTAGGAAGAGTCAGTCTTCTTGTACTTAAGTCGGCATTGTGCCTTTTGTATTAATTCCGATGCAATTTCTGTGTTTCATCGTCTATAAGATTGTAAGAGGGATGCAGTAAACCTGAAGTGAAGCAGCGGAATCCAAAACTAATGTCACAGGAATGGTTCTAAACATAGACAGTAGGAAGAGTCAGTCCTCTTGCACCTAAGTCGGCATTGTGCCTTTTCTATTTACTTGCGTTGCAATTTCTGTGTTTTATCGTCAATAAGAAGGTCCAAGTGATACAGTAAACCTGGAGTGAAGCTTCGGAATCCATAAGTAGTGTGACAGGAATGGTTCAAAACATAGTCAGTAAAGAGTGTCAGTCTTCTTGTACTTAAGTCGGCATTGTGTCTTTTCTATATAATTCCGATGCAATTTCTGTGATCCATCGTCAATAAGAAGGTCAGAGGGATACAGTAAACCTGAAGTGAAGCATCGGAATCTATAGCTAGTGTCACAGGAATGGTTCAAAACATAGTCAGTAAGAAGAGTCAGTCTTTTTGTGCTTAAGTCGGCATTGTGCCTAGTGTGTTTAATTCCGATGCAATTTCTGTGTTTTATCGTCAATAAGAAGGTCAGAGGGATACAGTAAAACTGAAGTGAAGCATCGGAATCTATAACTAGTGTCACAGGAATGGGTCAAAACATAGTTAGTAAGAAGAGTCAGTCTTTTTGTACTTATGTCGGCATTGTGCATTTTGTGTTTAATTCCGATGCAATTTCTGTGTTTCATCGTCAATAAGAAGGTCCAAGGGATGCAGTGAACCTGAAGTGAAGCATCCGAATCTATAACTAGTGTCACAGGAATGGTTCAAACCATAGACAGTAAGAAGAGTCAGTCTTCTTGTACATAAGTCGGCATTGTGCCTTTTGTATTTAATTCCGATGCAATTTCTGTGTTTCATCGTCAATAAGAAGAACAGAGGGATACAGTATACCTGAAGTGAAGCATCGGAATCAATAACTAGTGTAACAGGAATGGTTCAAATCATTGACAGTAGGAAGAGTCAGTCTTCTTGTACTTAACTTGGCATTGTGCCTTTTGAATTTAATTCCGATGAAATTTCTGTGTTTCATCGACAATAAGAAGGTCAGAGGGATACAGTAAACCTGAAGTGAAGCATCGGAATTCAAAACTAGTGTCACAGGAATGGTTAAAACATAGACAGTAGGAAGAGTCAGTCTTCTCGTACTTAAGTCGACATTGTGCCTTTTGTATTTAATTCCGATGCAATTTCTGTGTTTCATCGTCAATAAGAAGGTCCAAGGTATACAGTAAACCTGAAGTGAAACATCGTAATCTATAACTAGTGTCACAGGAATGGTTCAAAACATAGTCAGTAAGAGAAATCAGTCTTCTTGTACTTAAGTCGGCATTGTGCCTTTTCTAATTAATTCCGATGCAATTTCTGTGTTTCATCGTCAATAAGATGGTCCATGGGATTCCTTAAACCTGGAGTGAAGCATCGGACCCTATAACTAGTGTCACAGGAATGGTTCAAAACATAGACAGTAAGAGGAATCAGTCTTCTTGTACTTAAGTCGGCATTGTGCCTTTTCTATTTACTTCCGATGCAATTTCTGTGTTTTATCGTCAATAACAAGGTCCAAGTGATACAGTAAACCTGGAGTGAAGCTTCGGTGTCTATAACTAGTGTCACAGGAATGGTTCAAAGCATAGTCAGTAAAAAGTGTCAGTCTTCTTGTACTTAAGTCGGCATTGTGCCTTTTGTATATAATTCCGATTCAATTTCTGTGATCCATCGTCAATAAGAAGGTCAGAGGGATACAGTAAACCTGAAGTGAAGCAACGGAATCTATAACTAGTGTCACAGGAATGGTTCAAAACATAGTCAGTAAGAAGAGTCAGTCTTTTTGTACTTAAGTCGGCATTGTGCCTTTTGTGTTTAATTCCGATGCAATTTCTGTGTTTCATCGTCAATAAGAAGGTCCAAGGGATACAGTAAACCTGAAGTGAGGCATCCGAATCTATAACTAGTGTCACAGGAATGGTTCAAAACATAGACAGTAAGAAGAGTCAGTCTACTTGTACATAAGTCGGCATTGTGCCTTTTGTATTTAATTCCGATGTAATATCTGTGTTTCATCGTCAATAATAAGGTCCAAGGTATACAGTAAACCTGAAGTGAAGCATCGGAATCTATAACTAATGTCACAGGAATGGTTCAAAACATTAGTCAGTAAGAGAAGTCAGTCTTCTTGTACTTAAGTCGGCATTGTGCCTTTTCTATTTAATTCCGATGCAATTTCTGTGTTTCATCGTCAATAAGAAGGTCCAAGGGATACAGTAAACCTGGAGTAAAGCATCGGAATCTATAACTAGTGTCACAGGAACGGTTCAAATCATAGACAGTAAGAGGAATCAGTCTTCTTGTACTTAAGTTGACATTGTGCCTTTTCTATTTAATTCCGATGCAATTTCTGTGCTTCATCGTCAATATGAAAGTCAGAGGGATACAATAAACCTGAAGTGATGCATCGGAATCTATAACTAGTGTCTCAGGAATGGTTCAAAACAAAGTCAGTAAGAAGAGTCAGTCTTCTTGTCCTTAAGTCGGCATTGTGCCTTTTGTATTTAATTCCGATGCAATTTTTGTGTTTCATCGTCAATAAGAAGGTCCAAGGGATACAGTAAACCTGGAGTGTAGCATCGGAATCTATAACTTGTGTCACAGGAATGGTTCAAAACGTAGACAGTAGGAAGAGTCAGTCTTCTTGTACTTAAGTCGGCATTGTGCCTTTTGTATTAATTCCGATGCAATTTCTGTGTTTCATCGTCTATAAGATTGTAAGAGGGATGCAGTAAACCTGAAGTGAAGCATCGGAATCCAAAACTAATGTCACAGGAATGGTTCTAAACATAGACAGTAGGAAGAGTCAGTCCTCTTGCACCTAAGTCGGCATTGTGCCTTTTCTATTTACTTGCGTTGCAATTTCTGTGTTTTATCGTCAATAAGAAGGTCCAAGTGATACAGTAAACCTGGAGTGAAGCTTCGGAATCCATAAGTAGTGTGACAGGAATGGTTCAAAACATAGTCAGTAAAGAGTGTCAGTCTTCTTGTACTTAAGTCGGCATTGTGTCTTTTCTATATAATTCCGATGCAATTTCTGTGATCCATCGTCAATAAGAAGGTCAGAGGGATACAGTAAACCTGAAGTGAAGCATCGGAATCTATAGCTAGTGTCACAGGAATGGTTCAAAACATAGTCAGTAAGAAGAGTCAGTCTTTTTGTGCTTAAGTCGGCATTGTGCCTAGTGTGTTTAATTCCGATGCAATTTCTGTGTTTTATCGTCAATAAGAAGGTCAGAGGGATACAGTAAAACTGAAGTGAAGCATCGGAATCTATAACTAGTGTCACAGGAATGGGTCAAAACATAGTTAATAAGAAGAGTCAGTCTTTTTGTACTTATGTCGGCATTGTGCATTTTGTGTTTAATTCCGATGCAATTTCTGTGTTTCATCGTCAATAAGAAGGTCCAAGGGATGCAGTGAACCTGAAGTGAAGCATCCGAATCTATAACTAGTGTCACAGGAATGGTTCAAACCATAGACAGTAAGAAGAGTCAGTCTTCTTGTACATAAGTCGGCATTGTGCCTTTTGTATTTAATTCCGATGCAATTTCTGTGTTTCATCGTCAATAAGAAGAACAGAGGGATACAGTATACCTGAAGTGAAGCATCGGAATCAATAACTAGTGTAACAGGAATGGTTCAAATCATTGACAGTAGGAAGAGTCAGTCTTCTTGTACTTAAGTTGGCATTGTGCCTTTTGAATTTAATTCCGATGAAATTTCTGTGTTTCATCGACAATAAGAGGGTCAGAGGGATACAGTAAACCTGAAGTGAAGCTTCGGAATTCAAAACTAGTGTCACAGGAATGGTTAAAACATAGACAGTAGGAAGAGTCAGTCTTCTCGTACTTAAGTCGACATTGTGCCTTTTGTATTTAATTCCGATGCAATTTCTGTGTTTCATCGTCAATAAGAAGGTCCAAGGTATACAGTAAACCTGAAGTGAAACATCGTAATCTATAACTAGTGTCACAGGAATGGTTCAAAACATAGTCAGTAAGAGAAATCAGTCTTCTTGTACTTAAGTCGGCATTGTGCCTTTTCTAATTAATTCCGATGCAATTTCTGTGTTTCATCGTCAATAAGATGGTCCATGGGATTCCTTAAACCTGGAGTGAAGCATCGGACCCTATAACTAGTGTCACAGGAATGGTTCAAAACATAGACAGTAAGAGGAATCAGTCTTCTTGTACTTAAGTCGGCATTGTGCCTTTTCTATTTACTTCCGATGCAATTTCTGTGTTTTATCGTCAATAACAAGGTCCAAGTGATACAGTAAACCTGGAGTGAAGCTTCGGTGTCTATAACTAGTGTCACAGGAATGGTTCAAAGCATAGTCAGTAAAAAGTGTCAGTCTTCTTGTACTTAAGTCGGCATTGTGCCTTTTGTATATAATTCCGATTCAATTTCTGTGATCCATCGTCAATAAGAAGGTCAGAGGGATACAGTAAACCTGAAGTGAAGCAACGGAATCTATAACTAGTGTCACAGGAATGGTTCAAAACATAGTCAGTAAGAAGAGTCAGTCTTTTTGTACTTAAGTCGGCATTGTGCCTTTTGTGTTTAATTCCGATGCAATTTCTGTGTTTCATCGTCAATAAGAAGGTCCAAGGGATACAGTAAACCTGAAGTGAGGCATCCGAATCTATAACTAGTGTCACAGGAATGGTTCAAAACATAGACAGTAAGAAGAGTCAGTCTACTTGTACATAAGTCGGCATTGTGCCTTTTGTATTTAATTCCGATGTAATATCTGTGTTTCATCGTCAATAATAAGGTCCAAAGTATACAATAAACCTGAAGTGAAGCATCGGAATCTATAACTAATGTCACAGGAATGGTTCAAAACATTAGTCAGTAAGAGAAGTCAGTCTTCTTGTACTTAAGTCGGCATTGTGCCTTTTCTATTTAATTCCGATGCAATTTCTGTGTTTCATCGTCAATAAGAAGGTCCAAGGGATACAGTAAACCTGGAGTAAAGCATCGGAATCTATAACTAGTGTCACAGGAACGGTTCAAATCATAGACAGTAAGAGGAATCAGTCTTCTTGTACTTAAGTTGACATTGTGCCTTTTCTATTTAATTCCGATGCAATTTCTGTGCTTCATCGTCAATATGAAAGTCAGAGGGATACAATAAACCTGAAGTGATGCATCGGAATCTATAACTAGTGTCTCAGGAATGGTTCAAAACAAAGTCAGTAAGAAGAGTCAGTCTTCTTGTCCTTAAGTCGGCATTGTGCCTTTTGTATTTAATTCCGATGCAATTTTTGTGTTTCATCGTCAATAAGAAGGTCCAAGGGATACAGTAAACCTGGAGTGTAGCATCGGAATCTATAACTTGTGTCACAGGAATGGTTCAAAACGTAGACAGTAAGAAGAGTCAGTTTTCGTGTAGTTAAGTCGGCATTTTGCATTTTGTGTTTAATTCCGATGCATTTTCTGTGATTCATCGTCAATAAGAAGGTCCAACGGATACAGTAAACCTGAAGTGAAGCATCGGAATCTATAACTAGTGTCACAGGATTGGTTCAAACATAGTCAGTAAGAAGAGTCAGTCTCCTTGTACTTAAGTCGGCATTGTGCCTTTTTGCATTTAATTCCGATACAATTTCTGTGTTTCATCGGCAATAAGGTCAGAGGGATACAGTTAACCTGAAGTGAAGCATCGGAATCTATAACAAGTATCACAGGAATGGTTCAAAACATAGACAGTAGGAAGAGTCAGTCTTCTTGTACTTAAGTCGGCATTGTGCCTTTTGTATTAATTCCGATGCAATTTCTGTGTTTTATCGTCAATAACAAGGTCCAAGTGATACAGTAAACCTGGAGTGAAGCTTCGGAATCCATAAGTAGTGTGACAGGAATGGTTCAAAACATAGTCAGTAAAGAGTGTCAGTCTTCTTGTACTTAAGTCGGCATTGTGTCTTTTGTATATAATTCCGATGCAATTTCTGTGATCCATCGTCAATAAGAAGCTCAGAGGGATACAGTAAACCTGAAGTGAAGCATCGGAATCTATAGCTAGTGTCACAGGAATGGTTCAAACATAGTCAGTAAGAAGAGTCAGTCTTTTTGTGCTTAAGTCGGCATTGTGCCTAGTGTGTTTAATTCCGATGCAATTTCTGTGTTTTATCGTCAATAAGAAGGTCAGAGGGATACAGTAAAACTGAAGTGAAGCATCGGAATCTATAACTAGTGTCACAGGAATGGGTCAAAACATAGTTAATAAGAAGAGTCAGTCTTTTTGTACTTATGTCGGCATTGTGCATTTTGTGTTTAATTCCGATGCAATTTCTGTGTTTCATCGTCAATAAGAAGGTCCAAGGGATGCAGTGAACCTGAAGTGAAGCATCCGAATCTATAACTAGTGTCACAGGAATGGTTCAAACCATAGACAGTAAGAAGAGTCAGTCTTCTTGTACATAAGTCGGCATTGTGCCTTTTGTATTTAATTCCGATGCAATTTCTGTGTTTCATCGTCAATAAGAAGAACAGAGGGATACAGTATACCTGAAGTGAAGCATCGGAATCAATAACTAGAGTAACAGGAATGGTTCAAAACATTGACAGTAGGAAGAGTCAGTCTTCTTGTACTTAAGTTGGCATTGTGCCTTTTCCATTTTATTCCGATGAAATTTCTGTGTTTCATCGACAATAAGAAGGTCAGAGGGATACAGTAAACCTGAAGTGAAGCATCGGAATTCAAAACTAGTGTCACAGGAATGGTTAAAACATAGACAGTAGGAAGAGTCAGTCTTCTCGTACTTAAGTCGACATTGTGCCTTTTGTATTTAATTCCGATGCAATTTCTGTGTTTCATCGTCAATAAGAAGGTCCAAGGTATACAGTAAACCTGAAGTGAAACATCGTAATCTATAACTAGTGTCACAGGAATGGTTCAAAACATAGTCAGTAAGAAGAGTCAGTCTTCTTGTCCTTAAGTCGGCATTGTGCCTTTTGTATTTAATTCCGATGCAATTTCTGTGTTTCATCGGGCAATAAGGTCAGAGGGATACAGTTAACCTGAAGTGAAGCATCGGAATCTATAACTAGTAACACAGGAATGGTTCAAAAAATAGACAGTAGGAAGAGTCAGTCTTCTTGTCCTTAAGTCGGCATTGTGCCTTTTGTATTTTATTCCGATGCTGTTTCTGTGTTTCATCGTCAATAAAAAGGTCCAAGGGATACAGTAAACCTGGAGAGAAGCATCGGAATCTATAACTAGTGTCACAGGAATGGTTCAAAGCATACACAGTAAGAAGAATCTGTCTTCTTGTACTTAAGTCGACATTGCGCCTTTTCTATTTAATTCCGATGCAATTTCTGTGTTTCATCGTCAACAAGAAGGTCCAAGGGATACAGTAAACCTGAAGTAAAGCATCGGAATATATAACTATTGTCACAGGAATGGATCAAAACATAGACAGTAGGAAGAGTCAGTCTTGTCGTACTTAAGACGTCATTGTGCCTTTTGTATTTAATTCCGATGCAACTTCTGTGTTTCATCGTCAATAAGAGGGTCCAAGTGATACAGTAAACCAGGAAGTGAAGCATCGGAACCTCTGACTAGTGTCACAGGATTTGTTCAAAGCATAGACAGTAAGAAGTGTCAGTCTTCGTGTACTTATGTCGGCATTTTGCCTTTTGTATTTAATTCCGTTGGAATTTCTGTGTTTCATCGTCAATAAGAACATCCAAGGGATACAGTAAACCTGAGGTGAAGCATCGGAATCTATAACTAGTGTCACAGAAATGGTTCAAAACATAGTCAGTAAGAAGAGTCAGTAATCTTGTACTTAAGTCGGCATTGTGCCTTTTCTATTTAATTCCGATGCAATTTCTGTGTTTCATCGTCAATAAGACGGGTCCAAGGGATACAGTAAACCTGGAGTAAAGCATCGGAATCTATAACTAGTGTCACAGGAACGGTTCAAATCATAGACAGTAAGAGGAATCAGTCTTCTTGTACTTAAGTTGACATTGTGCCTTTTCTATTTAATTCCGATGCAATTTCTGTGCTTCATCGTCAATATGAAAGTCAGAGGGATACAATAAACCTGAAGTGATGCATCATAATCTATAACTAGTGTCACAGGATTGGTTCAAACATAGTCAGTAAGAAGAGTCAGTCTCCTTGTACTTAAGTCGGCATTGTGCCTTTTTGCATTTAATTCCGATACAATTTCTGTGTTTCATCGGCAATAAGGTCAGAGGGATACAGTTAACCTGAAGTGAAGCATCGGAATCTATAACAAGTATCACAGGAATGGTTCAAAACATAGACAGTAGGAAGAGTCAGTCTTCTTGTACTTAAGTCGGCATTGTGCCTTTTGTATTAATTCCGATGCAATTTCTGTGTTTCATCGTCTATAAGATTGTAAGAGGGATGCAGTAAACCTGAAGTGAAGCATCGGAATCCAAAACTAATGTCACAGGAATGGTTCTAAACATAGACAGTAGGAAGAGTCAGTCCTCTTGCACCTAAGTCGGCATTGTGCCTTTTCTATTTACTTGCGTTGCAATTTCTGTGTTTTATCGTCAATAAGAAGGTCCAAGTGATACAGTAAACCTGGAGTGAAGCTTCGGAATCCATAAGTAGTGTGACAGGAATGGTTCAAAACATAGTCAGTAAAGAGTGTCAGTCTTCTTGTACTTAAGTCGGCATTGTGTCTTTTCTATATAATTCCGATGCAATTTCTGTGATCCATCGTCAATAAGAAGGTCAGAGGGATACAGTAAACCTGAAGTGAAGCATCGGAATCTATAGCTAGTGTCACAGGAATGGTTCAAAACATAGTCAGTAAGAAGAGTCAGTCTTTTTGTGCTTAAGTCGTCATTGTGCCTAGTGTGTTTAATTCCGATGCAATTTCTGTGTTTTATCGTCAATAAGAAGGTCAGAGGGATACAGTAAAACTGAAGTGAAGCATCGGAATCTATAACTAGTGTCACAGGAATGGGTCAAAACATAGTTAATAAGAAGAGTCAGTCTTTTTGTACTTAAGTCGGCATTGTGCCTTTTGTATTTAATTCCGATGCAATTTCTGTGTTTCATCGTCAATAAGAAGGTCCAAGGTATACAGTAAACCTGAAGTGAAACATCGTAATCTATAACTAGTGTCACAGGAATGGTTCAAAACATAGTCAGTAAGAGAAATCAGTCTTCTTGTACTTAAGTCGGCATTGTGCCTTTTCTAATTAATTCCGATGCAATTTCTGTGTTTCATCGTCAATAAGATGGTCCATGGGATTCCTTAAACCTGGAGTGAAGCATCGGACCCTATAACTAGTGTCACAGGAATGGTTCAAAACATAGACAGTAAGAGGAATCAGTCTTCTTGTACTTAAGTCGGCATTGTGCCTTTTCTATTTACTTCCGATGCAATTTCTGTGTTTTATCGTCAATAACAAGGTCCAAGTGATACAGTAAACCTGGAGTGAAGCTTCGGTGTCTATAACTAGTGTCACAGGAATGGTTCAAAGCATAGTCAGTAAAAAGTGTCAGTCTTCTTGTACTTAAGTCGGCATTGTGCCTTTTGTATATAATTCCGATTCAATTTCTGTGATCCATCGTCAATAAGAAGTTCAGAGGGATACAGTAAACCTGAAGTGAAGCAACGGAATCTTGAACTAGTGTCACAGGAATGGTTCAAAACATAGTAAGTAAGAAGAGTCAGTCTTTTTGTACTTAAGTCGGCATTGTGCCTTTTGTGTTTAATTCCGATGCAATTTCTGTGTTTCATCGTCAATAAGAAGGTCCAAGGGATACAGTAAACCTGAAGTGAGGCATCCGAATCTATAACTAGTGTCACAGGAATGGTTCAAACATAGACAGTAAGAAGAGTCAGTCTACTTGTACATAAGTCGGCATTGTGCCTTTTGTATTTAATTCCGATGTAATATCTGTGTTTCATCGTCAATAATAAGGTCCAAGGTATACAGTAAACCTGAAGTGAAGCATCGGAATCTATAACTAATGTCACAGGAATGGTTCAAAACATTAGTCAGTAAGAGAAGTCAGTCTTCTTGTACTTAAGTCGGCATTGTGCCTTTTCTATTTAATTCCGATGCAATTTCTGTGTTTCATCGTCAATAAGAAGGTCCAAGGGATACAGTAAACCTGGAGTAAAGCATCGGAATCTATAACTAGTGTCACAGGAACGGTTCAAATCATAGACAGTAAGAGGAATCAGTCTTCTTGTACTTAAGTTGACATTGTGCCTTTTCTATTTAATTCCGATGCAATTTCTGTGCTTCATCGTCAATATGAAAGTCAGAGGGATACAATAAACCTGAAGTGATGCATCGGAATCTATAACTAGTGTCTCAGGAATGGTTCAAAACAAAGTCAGTAAGAAGAGTCAGTCTTCTTGTCCTTAAGTCGGCATTGTGCCTTTTGTATTTAATTCCGATGCAATTTTTGTGTTTCATCGTCAATAAGAAGGTCCAAGGGATACAGTAAACCTGGAGTGTAGCATCGGAATCTATAACTTGTGTCACAGGAATGGTTCAAAACGTAGACAGTAAGAAGAGTCAGTTTTCGTGTAGTTAAGTCGGCATTTTGCATTTTGTGTTTAATTCCGATGCATTTTCTGTGATTCATCGTCAATAAGAAGGTCCAACGGATACAGTAAACCTGAAGTGAAGCATCGGAATCTATAACTAGTGTCACAGGATTGGTTCAAACATAGTCAGTAAGAAGAGTCAGTCTCCTTGTACTTAAGTCGGCATTGTGCCTTTTTGCATTTAATTCCGATACAATTTCTGTGTTTCATCGGCAATAAGGTCAGAGGGATACAGTTAACCTGAAGTGAAGCATCGGAATCCATAACAAGTATCACAGGAATGGTTCAAAACATAGACAGTAGGAAGAGTCAGTCTTCTTGTACTTAAGTCGGCATTGTGCCTTTTGTATTAATTCCGATGCAATTTCTGTGTTTTATCGTCAATAACAAGGTCCAAGTGATACAGTAAACCTGGAGTGAAGCTTCGGAATCCATAAGTAGTGTGACAGGAATGGTTCAAAACATAGTCAGTAAAGAGTGTCAGTCTTCTTGTACTTAAGTCGGCATTGTGTCTTTTGTATATAATTCCGATGCAATTTCTGTGATCCATCGTCAATAAGAAGGTCAGAGGGATACAGTAAACCTGAAGTGAAGCATCGGAATCTATAGCTAGTGTCACAGGAATGGTTCAAACATAGTCAGTAAGAAGAGTCAGTCTTTTTGTGCTTAAGTCGGCATTGTGCCTAGTGTGTTTAATTCCGATGCAATTTCTGTGTTTTATCGTCAATAAGAATGTCAGAGGGATACAGTAAAACTGAAGTGAAGCATCGGAATCTATAACTAGCGTCACAGGAATGGGTCAAAACATAGTTAATAAGAAGAGTCAGTCTTTTTGTACTTATGTCGGCATTGTGCATTTTGTGTTTAATTCCGATGCAATTTCTGTGTTTCATCGTCAATAAGAAGGTCCAAGGGATGCAGTGAACCTGAAGTGAAGCATCCGAATCTATAACTAGTGTCACAGGAATGGTTCAAACCATAGACAGTAAGAAGAGTCAGTCTTCTTGTACATAAGTCGGCATTGTGCCTTTTGTATTTAATTCCGATGCAATTTCTGTGTTTCATCGTCAATAAGAAGAACAGAGGGATACAGTATACCTGAAGTGAAGCATCGGAATCAATAACTAGTGTAACAGGAATGGTTCAAAACATTGACAGTAGGAAGAGTCAGTCTTCTTGTACTTAAGTTGGCATTGTGCCTTTTGAATTTAATTCCGATGAAATTTCTGTGTTTCATCGACAATAAGAAGGTCAGAGGGATACAGTAAAACTGAAGTGTAGCATCGGAATTCAAAACTAGTGTCACAGGAATGGTTAAAACATAGACAGTAGGAAGAGTCAGTCTTCTCGTACTTAAGTCGACATTGTGCCTTTTGTATTTAATTCCGATGCAATTTCTGTGTTTCATCGTCAATAAGAAGGTCCAAGGTATACAGTAAACCTGAAGTGAAACATCGTAATCTATAACTAGTGTCACAGGAATGGTTCAAAACATAGTCAGTAAGAAGAGTCAGTCTTCTTGTCCTTAAGTCGGCATTGTGCCTTTTGTATTTAATTCCGATGCAATTTCTGTGTTTCATCGGGCAATAAGGTCAGAGGGATACAGTTAACCTGAAGTGAAGCATCGGAATCTATAACTAGTAACACAGGAATGGTTCAAAAAATAGACAGTAGGAAGAGTCAGTCTTCTTGTCCTTAAGTCGGCATTGTGCCTTTTGTATTTTATTCCGATGCTGTTTCTGTGTTTCATCGTCAATAAAAAGGTCCAAGGGATACAGTAAACCAGGAGAGAAGCATCGGAATCTATAACTAGTGTCACAGGAATGGTTCAAAGCATACACAGTAAGAAGAATCTGTCTTCTTGTACTTAAGTCGACATTGCGCCTTTTCTATTTAATTCCGATGCAATTTCTGTGTTTCATCGTCAACAAGAAGGTCCAAGGGATACAGTAAACCTGAAGTAAAGCATCGGAATATATAACTATTGTCACAGGAATGGTTCAAAACATAGACAGTAGGAAGAGTCAGTCTTGTCGTACTTAAGACGTCATTGTGCCTTTTGTATTTAATTCCGATGCAATTTCTGTGTTTCATCGTCAATAAGAGGGTCCAAGTGATACAGTAAACCAGGAAGTGAAGCATCGGAACCTCTGACTAGTGTCACAGGATTTGTTCAAAGCATAGACAGTAAGAAGTGTCAGTCTTCGTGTACTTATGTCGGCATTTTGCCTTTTGTATTTAATTCCGTTGGAATTTCTGTGTTTCATCGTCAATAAGAACATCCAAGGGATACAGTAAACCTGAGGTGAAGCATCGGAATCTATAACTAGTGTCACAGAAATGGTTCAAAACATAGTCAGTAAGAAGAGTCAGTAATCTTGTACTTAAGTCGGCATTGTGCCTTTTCTATTTAATTCCGATGCAATTTCTGTGTTTCATTGTCAATAAGAAGGTCCAAGGGATACAGTAAACCTGGAGTGAAGCATCGGAATCTATAACTAGTGTCACAGGAATGGGTCAAAACATAGACTGAAAGAAGAGTCAGTCTTCTTGTACTTAAGTCGGCATTGTGCCTTTTAATATTTAATTCCGATGCTATTTCTGTGTTTCATCGTAAATAACATGGTCCAAGTGATACAGTAAACCTGAAGTGAAGCATCCGAATCTATAACTAGTGTCACAGGAATGGTTCAAAACATAGACAGTAAGAAGAGTCAGTCTACTTGTACATAAGTCGGCATTGTGCTTTTGTATTTAATTCCGATGCAATTTCTGTGTTTCATCGTCAATAATAAGGTCCAAGGTATACAGTAAACCTGAAGTGAAGCATCGGAATCTATAACTAGTGTCACAGGAATGGTTCAAAACATAGTCAGTAAGAGAAGTCAGTCTTCTTGTACTTAAGTCGGCATTGAGCCTTTTCTATTTAATTCCGATGCAATTTCTGTGTTTCATCGTCAATACGAAGGTCCGAGATATACAGTAATCCTGGAGTAAAGCATCGGAATCTATAACTAGTGTCACAGGAACGGTTCAAATCATAGACAGTAAGAGCAATCAGTCTTCTTGTACTTAAGTCGACATTGTGCCTTTTCTATTTAATTCCGATGCAATTTCTGTGCTTCATCGTCAATACGAAAGTCAGAGGGATACAATAAACCTGAAGTGTTGCATAGGAATCTATAACTAGTGTCTCAGGAATGGTTCAAAACAAAGTCAGTAAGAAGAGTCAGTCTTCTTGTCCTTAAGTCGGCATTGTGCCTTTTGTATTTAATTCCGATGCAATTTCTGTGTTTCATCGTCAATAAGAAGGTCCAAGGGATACAGTAAGCCTGGAGTGTAGCATCGGAATCTATAACTAGTGTCACAGGAATGGTTCAAAACGTAGACAGTAAGAAGAGTCAGTCTTCGTGTAGTTAAGTCGGCATTTTGCATTTTGTGTTTAATTCCGTGCATTTTCTGTGTTTCATCGTCAATAAGAAGGTCCAAGGGATACAGTAAACCTGAAGTGAAGCATCGGAATCTATAACTAGTGTCACAGGATTGGTTCAAACATAGTCAGTAAGAAGAGTCAGTCTCCTTGTACTTAAGTCGGCATTGTGCCTTTTTGCATTTAATACCGATGCAATTTCTGTGTTTCATCGGCAAAAAGGTCAGAGGGATACAGTTAACCTGAAGTGAAGCATCGGAATCTATAACTAGTATCACAGGAATGGTTCAAAACATAGACAGTAGGAAGAGTCAGTCTTCTTGTACTTAAGTCAGCATTGTGCTTTTTGTATTAATTCCGATGCAATTTCTGTGTTTCATCGTCTAAAAGATGGTAAGAGGGATGCAGTAAACCTGAAGTGAAGCATCGGAATCCATAACTAGTGTCACAGGAATTGTTCAAAACATAGTCTGTAAGAAGAGTTAGTCTTCTTGTACTTAAGTCGGCATTATGACTTTTGTATTTAATTCCGATGCAATTTCTGCGTTTCATCGTCAATAAGAAGGTCAGAGGGATACAGTAAACCTGAAGTGAACTATCGGAATCCAAAACTCGTGTCACAGGAATGGTTCATAACATAGACAGTAGGAAGAGTCAGACTTCTTGCACTTAAGTCGGCATTGTGCCTTTTGTATTTAATTCCGATGCAATATCTGTGTTTCATCGTCAATAAGAAGGTCCAAGGTATACAGTAAACCTGAAGTGAAGCATCGGAATCTATAACTAGTGTCACAGGAATGGTTCAAAACATAGTCAGTAAGAGAAATCAGTCTTCTTGTACTTAAGTCGGCATTGTGCATTTTCTATTTACTTCCGATGCAATTTCTGTGCTTCATCGTCAATAAGAAGGTCAGAGGGATACAATAAACCTAAAGTGAAGCATCGGAAGCTATAACTAGTGTCACAGGAATGGTTCAAAACAAAGTCAGTAAGAAGAGTCTGTCTTCTTGTCCTTAAGTCGGCATTGTGCCTTTTGTATTTAATTCCGATGTAATTTTGTGTCTCATCGTCAATAAGAAGGTCCAAGGGATACAGTAAACCTGGAGTGTAGCATCGGAACCTATAACTAGTGTCACAGGAATGGTTCAAAACGTAGACAGTAAGAAGAGTAAGTCTTCGTGTAGTTAAGTCGGCGTTTGACCTTTTGTGTTTAATCCCGATGCATTTTCTGTGTTTCACCGTCAATAAGAAGGTCCAAGGGATACAGTAAACCTGAAGTGAAGCATCGGAATCTATAACTAGTCTCACAGGATTGGTTCAAACATAGTCAGTAAGAAGAGTCAGTCTCCTTGTACTTAAGTCGGCATTGTGCCTTTTTGTATTTAATTCCGATGCAATTTCTGTGTTTCATCGGCAATAAGGTCAGAGTGATACAGTTAACCTGAAGTAAAGCATCGGAATCTATAACTAGTGTCACAGGAATAGTTCAAAACATAGACAGTAGGAAGAGTCAGTCATCTTGTACTTCAGTCGGCATTGTGCCTTTTGTGTTTAATTCCGATGCAATTTCTGTGTTTCATCGTCAATAATAAGGTAAGAGGGATACAGTAAACCTGAAGTGAAGCATCGGAATTCAAAACTAGTGTCACAGGAATGGTTAAAAGCATTGACAGTAGGAAGAGTCTGTCGTCTTGTACTTAAGTCGGCATTGTGCCTTTTCTATTTAATTCCGATGCAATTTCTGTGTTTTATCGTCAATAACAAGGTCCAAGTGATACAGTAAACCTGGAGTGAAGCTTCGGAGTCTATAACTAGTGTCACAGGAATGGTTCAAAGCATAGTCAGTAAAAAGAGTCAGTCTTCTTGTACTTAAGTCGGCATTGTGCCTTTTGTATATAATTCCGATTCAATTTCTGTGTTCCATCGTCAATAAGAAGGTCAGAGGGATACAGTAAACCTGAAGTGAAGCAACGGAATCTATAACTAGTGTCACAGGAATGGTTCAAAACATAGACAGTAAGAAGAGTCAGTCTACTTGTACATAAGTCGGCTTTGTGCCTTTTGTATTTAATTCCGATGTAATATCTGTGTTTCATCGTCAATAATAAGGTCCAAGGTATACAGTAAACCTGAAGTGAGGCATCGGAATCTATAACTGGTGTCACAGGAATGGTTCAAAACATAGTCAGTAAGAGAAGTCAGTCTTCTTGTACTTAAGTCGGCATTGTGCCTTTTCTATTTAATTCCGATGCAATTTCTGTGTTTCATCGTCAATAAGAAGGTCCAAGGGATACAGTAAACCTGGAGTAAAGCATCGGAATCTATAACTAGTGTCACAGGAACGGTTCAAATCATAGACAGTAAGAGGAATCAGTCTTCTTGTACTTAAGACGACATTGTGCCTTTTCTATTTAATTCCGATGCAATTTCTGTGCTTCATCGTCAATATGAAAGTCAGAGGGATACAAAAAACCTGAAGTGATGCAACGGAATCTATAACTAGTGTCTCAGGAATGGTTCAAAACAAAGTCAGTAAGAAGAGTCAGTCTTCTTGTCCTTAAGTCGGCATTGTGCCTTTTGTATTTAATTCCGATGCAATTTCTGTGTTTCATCGTCAATAAGAAGGTCCAAGGGATACAGTAAACCCGGAGTGTAGCATCCGAATCTATAACTAGTGTCACAGGAATGGTTCAAAACGTAGACAGTAAGAAGAGTCAGTCTTCGTGTAGTTAAGTCGGCATTTTGCCTTTTGTGTTTAATTCCGATGCATTTTCTGTGTTTCATCGTCAATAAGAAGGTCCAAGGGATACAGTAAACCTGAAGTGAAGCATCGGAATCTATAACTAGTGTCTCAGGAATGGTTCAAAACAAAGTCAGTAAGAAGAGTCAGTCTACTTGTACATAAGTCAGCATTGTGCCTTTTGTATTTAATTCCGATGTAATATCTGTGTTTCATCGTCAATAATAAGGTCCAAGGTATACAGTAAACCTGAAGTGAAGCATCGGAATCTATAACTAGTGTCACAGGAATGGTTCAAAACATAGTCAGTAAGAGATGTCAGTCTTCTTGTACTTAAGTCGGCATTGTGCCTTTTCTATTTAATTCCGATGCAATTTCTGTGTTTCATCGTCAATATGAAAGTCAGAGGGATACAATAAACCTGAAGTGATGCATCGGAATCTATAACTAGTGTCTCAGGAATGGTTCAAAACAAAGTCAGCAAGAAGAGTCAGTCTTCTTGTCCTTAAGTCGGCATTGTGCCTTTTGTATTTAATTCCGATGCATTTTCTGTGTTTCATCGTCAATAAGAAGGTCCAAGGGATACAGTAAACCTGGAGTGTAGCATCGGAATCTATAACTAGTGTCACAGGAATGGTTCAAAACATAGACAGTGGGAAGAGTCAGTCTTCTTGTACTTAAGTCAGCATTGTGCTTTTTGTATTAATTCCGATGCAATTTCTGTGTTTCATCGTCTATAAGATGGTAAGAGGGATGCAGTAAACCTGAAGTGAAGCATCGGAATCCAAAACTAGTGTCACAGGAATGGTTAAAAGCATAGAAAGTAGGAAGAGTCTGTCTTCTTGTACTTAAGTCGGCATTGTGCCTTTTGTATTTAATTCCGATGCATTTTCTGTGTTTCATCGTCAATAAGAAGGTCCAAGGGATACAGTAAACCTGGAGTGTAGCATCGGAATCTATAACTAGTGTCACAGGAATGGTTCAAAACATAGACAGTAGGAAGAGTCAGTCATCTTGTACTTAAGTCGGCATTGTGCCTTTTTGTATTTAATTCCGATGCAATTTCTGTGTTTCATCGGCAATAAGGTCAGAGGGATACAGTTAACCTGAAGTGAAGCATCGGAATCTATAACTAGTGTCACAGGAATAGTTCAAAACATAGACAGTAGGAAGAGTCAGTCATCTTGTACTTAAGTCGGCATTGTGCCTTTTGTATTTAATTCCGATGCAATTTCTGTGTTTCATCGTCAATAAAAAGGTAAGAGGGATACAGTAAACCTGAAGTGAAGCATCGGAATTCAAAACTAGTGTCACAGGAATGGTTAAAAGCATAGACAGTAGGAAGAGTCTGTCTTCTTGTACTTAAGACGGCATTGTGCCTTTGCTATTAATTCCGATGCAATTTCAGTGTTTTATCGTCAATAACAAGGTCTAAGCGATACAGTAAACCTGGAGTGAAGCTTCGGAATCTATAACTAGTGTCACAGGAATGGTTCAACGCATAGTCAGTAAAAAGAGTCAGTCTTCTTGTACTTAAGTCAGCATTGTGCCTTTTGTGTTTAATTCCGATGTAATTTCTGTGTTTCATCGTCAATAAGAAGGTCCAAGGGATACAATAAACCTGAAGCGAAGCATCCGAATCTATAACTAGTGTCACAGGAATGGTTCAAAGCATAGACAGTAAGAAGAGTCAGTCTTCTTGTACATAAGTCGGCATTGTTACTTTTGTAATTAATTCCGATGCAATTTCTGTGTTCATCGTCAATAACAAGGTCAGAGGGATACACTAAACCTGAAGTGAAGCATCGGAATCTATAACTAGTGTCACAGGAATGGTTCAAAACAAAGTCAGTAAGAAGAGTCAGTCTTCTCGTCCTTGAGTCGGCATTGTGCCTTTTGTATTTAATTCCGATGCAATTTCTGGGTTTCATCGTCAATAAGAAGGTCCAAGGGATACAGTAAACCTGGAGTGTAGCATCGGAATCTATAACTAGTGTCACAGGAATGGTTCAAAACGTAGACAGTAAGAAGAGTCAGTCTTCGTGTAGTTAAGTCGGAATTTTGCCTTTTGTGTTTAATTCCGATGCATTTTCAGTGTTTCATCGTCAATAAGAAGGTCCAAGGGATACAGTAAACCTGAAGTGAAGCATCGGAATCTATAACTAGTGTCACAGGAATGGTTCAAAACATAGTCAGTAAGAGAAGTCAGTCTTCTTGTACTTAAGTCGGCATTGAGCCTTTTCTATTTAATTCCGATGCAATTTCTGTGTTTCATCGTCAATACGAAGGTCCGAGATATACAGTAATCCTGGAGTAAAGCATCGGAATCTATAACTAGTGTCACAGGAACGGTTCAAATCATAGACAGTAAGAGCAATCAGTCTTCTTGTACTTAAGTCGACATTGTGCCTTTTCTATTTAATTCCGATGCAATTTCTGTGCTTCATCGTCAATACGAAAGTCAGAGGGATACAATAAACCTGAAGTGTTGCATAGGAATCTATAACTAGTGTCTCAGGAATGGTTCAAAACAAAGTCAGTAAGAAGAGTCAGTCTTCTTGTCCTTAAGTCGGCATTGTGCCTTTTGTATTTAATTCCGATGCAATTTCTGTGTTTCATCGTCAATAAGAAGGTCCAAGGGATACAGTAAGCCTGGAGTGTAGCATCGGAATCTATAACTAGTGTCACAGGAATGGTTCAAAACGTAGACAGTAAGAAGAGTCAGTCTTCGTGTAGTTAAGTCGGCATTTTGCATTTTGTGTTTAATTCCGTGCATTTTCTGTGTTTCATCGTCAATAAGAAGGTCCAAGGGATACAGTAAACCTGAAGTGAAGCATCGGAATCTATAACTAGTGTCACAGGATTGGTTCAAACATAGTCAGTAAGAAGAGTCAGTCTCCTTGTACTTAAGTCGGCATTGTGCCTTTTTGCATTTAATTCCGATGCAATTTCTGTGTTTCATCGGCAATAAGGTCAGAGGGATACAGTTAACCTGAAGTGAAGCATCGGAATCTATAACTAGTATCACAGGAATGGTTCAAAACATAGACAGTAGGAAGAGTCAGTCTTCTTGTACATAAGTCAGCATTGTGCTTTTTGTATTAATTCCGATGCAATTTCTGTGTTTCATCGTCTAAAAGATGGTAAGAGGGATGCAGTAAACCTGAAGTGAAGCATCGGAATCTATAACTAGTGTCACAGGAATTGTTCAAAACATAGTCTGTAAGAAGAGTTAGTCTTCTTGTACTTAAGTCGGCATTATGCCTTTTGTATTTAATTCCGATGCAATTTCTGCGTTTCATCGTCAATAAGAAGGTCAGAGGGATACAGTAAACCTGAAGTGAACTATCGGAATCCAAAACTCGTGTCACAGGAATGGTTCATAACATAGACAGTAGGAAGAGTCAGACTTCTTGCACTTAAGTCGGCATTGTGCCTTTTGTATTTAATTCCGATGCAATATCTGTGTTACATCGTCAATAAGAAGGTCCAAGGTATACAGTAAACCTGAAGTGAAGCATCGGAATCTATAACTAGTGTCACAGGAATGGTTCAAAACATAGTCAGTAAGAGAAATCAGTCTTCTTGTACTTAAGTCGGCATTGTGCATTTTCTATTTACTTCCGATGCAATTTCTGTGCTTCATCGTCAATAAGAAGGTCAGAGGGATACAATAAACCTAAAGTGAAGCATCGGAAGCTATAACTAGTGTCACAGGAATGGTTCAAAACAAAGTCAGTAAGAAGAGTCTGTCTTCTTGTCCTTAAGTCGGCATTGTGCCTTTTGTATTTAATTCCGATGTAATTTTGTGTCTCATCGTCAATAAGAAGGTCCAAGGGATACAGTAAACCTGGAGTGTAGCATCGGAACCTATAACTAGTGTCACAGGAATGGTTCAAAACGTAGACAGTAAGAAGAGTAAGTCTTCGTGTAGTTAAGTCGGCGTTTGACCTTTTGTGTTTAATCCCGATGCATTTTCTGTGTTTCACCGTCAATAAGAAGGTCCAAGGGATACAGTAAACCTGAAGTGAAGCATCGGAATCTATAACTAGTCTCACAGGATTGGTTCAAACATAGTCAGTAAGAAGAGTCAGTCTCCTTGTACTTAAGTCGGCATTGTGCCTTTTTGTATTTAATTCCGATGCAATTTCTGTGTTTCATCGGCAATAAGGTCAGAGTGATACAGTTAACCTGAAGTAAAGCATCGGAATCTATAACTAGTGTCACAGGAATAGTTCAAAACATAGACAGTAGGAAGAGTCAGTCATCTTGTACTTCAGTCGGCATTGTGCCTTTTGTGTTTAATTCCGATGCAATTTCTGTGTTTCATCGTCAATAATAAGGTAAGAGGGATACAGTAAACCTGAAGTGAAGCATCGGAATTCAAAACTAGTGTCACAGGAATGGTTAAAAGCATAGACAGTAGGAAGAGTCTGTCGTCTTGTACTTAAGTCGGCATTGTGCCTTTTCTATTTAATTCCGATGCAATTTCTGTGTTTTATCGTCAATAACAAGGTCCAAGTGATACAGTAAACCTGGAGTGAAGCTTCGGAGTCTATAACTAGTGTCACAGGAATGGTTCAAAGCATAGTCAGTAAAAAGAGTCAGTCTTCTTGTACTTAAGTCGGCATTGTGCCTTTTGTATATAATTCCGATTCAATTTCTGTGATCCATCGTCAATAAGAAGGTCAGAGGGATACAGTAAACCTGAAGTGAAGCAACGGAATCTATAACTAGTGTCACAGGAATGGTTCAAAACATAGTCAGTAAGAAGAGTCAGTCTTTTTGTACTTAAGTCGGCATTGTGCCTTTTGTGTTTAATTCCGATGCAATTTCTGTGTTTCATCGTCAATAAGAAGGTCCAAGGGATACAGTAAACATGAAGTGAAGCATCCGAATCTATAACTAGTGTCACAGGAATGGTTCAAAACGTAGACAGTAAGAAGAGTCAGTCTTCGTGTAGTTAAGTCGGCATTTTGCCTTTTGTGTTTAATTCCGATGCATTTTCTGTGTTTCATCGTCAATAAGAAGGTCCAAGGGATACAGTAAACCTGAAGTGAAGCATCGGAATCTATAACTAGTGTCTCAGGAATGGTTCAAAACAAAGTCAGTAAGAAGAGTCAGTCTACTTGTACATAAGTCAGCATTGTGCCTTTTGTATTTAATTCCGATGTAATATCTGTGTTTCATCGTCATTAATAAGGTCCAAGGTATACAGTAAACCTGAAGTGAAGCATCGGAATCTATAACTAGTGTCACAGGAATGGTTCAAAACATAGTCAGTAAGAGATGTCAGTCTTCTTGTACTTAAGTCGGCATTGTGCCTTTTCTATTTAGTTCCGATGCAATTTCTGTGTTTCATCGTCAATATGAAAGTCAGAGGGATACAATAAACCTGAAGTGATGCATCGGAATCTATAACTAGTGTCTCAGGAATGGTTCAAAACAAAGTCAGTAAGAAGAGTCAGTCTTCTTGTCCTTAAGTCGGCATTGTGCCTTTTGTATTTAATTCCGATGCATTTTCTGTGTTTCATCGTCAATAAGAAGGTCCAAGGGATACAGTAAACCTGGAGTGTAGCATCGGAATCTATAACTAGTGTCACAGGAATGGTTCAAAACATAGACAGTGGGAAGAGTCAGTCTTCTTGTACTTAAGTCAGCATTGTGCTTTTTGTATTAATTCCGATGCAATTTCTGTGTTTCATCGTCTATAAGATGGTAAGAGGGATGCAGTAAACCTGAAGTGAAGCATCGGAATCCAAAACTAGTGTCACAGGAATGGTTAAAAGCATAGAAAGTAGGAAGAGTCTGTCTTCTTGTACTTAAGTCGGCATTGTGCCTTTTGTATTTAATTCCGATGCATTTTCTGTGTATCATCGTCAATAAGAAGGTCCAAGGGATACAGTAAACCTGGAGTGTAGCATCGGAATCTATAACTAGTGTCACAGGAATGGTTCAAAACATAGACAGTAGGAAGAGTCAGTCATCTTGTACTTAAGTCGGCATTGTGCCTTTTTGTATTTAATTCCGATGCAATTTCTGTGTTTCATCGGCAATAAGGTCAGAGGGATACAGTTAACCTGAAGTGAAGCATCGGAATCTATAACTAGTGTCACAGGAATAGTTCAAAACATAGACAGTAGGAAGAGTCAGTCATCTTGTACTTAAGTCGGCATTGTGCCTTTTGTATTTAATTCCGATGCAATTTCTGTGTTTCATCGTCAATAAAAAGGTAAGAGGGATACAGTAAACCTGAAGTGAAGCATCGGAATTCAAAACTAGTGTCACAGGAATGGTTAAAAGCATAGACAGTAGGAAGAGTCTGTCTTCTTGTACTTAAGACGGCATTGTGCCTTTGCTATTAATTCCGATGCAATTTCAGTGTTTTATCGTCAATAACAAGGTCTAAGCGATACAATAAACCTGGAGTGAAGCTTCGGAATCTATAACTAGTGTCACAGGAATGGTTCAACGCATAGTCAGTAAAAAGAGTCAGTCTTCTTGTACTTAAGTCAGCATTGTGCCTTTTGTGTTTAATTCCGATGTAATTTCTGTGTTTCATCGTCAATAAGAAGGTCCAAGGGATACAATAAACCTGAAGCGAAGCATCCGAATCTATAACTAGTGTCACAGGAATGGTTCAAAGCATAGACAGTAAGAAGAGTCAGTCTTCTTGTACATAAGTCGGCATTGTGACTTTTGTAATTAATTCCGATGCAATTTCTGTGTTCATCGTCAATAACAAGGTCAGAGGGATACACTAAACCTGAAGTGAAGCATCGGAATCTATAACTAGTGTCACAGGAATGGTTCAAAACAAAGTCAGTAAGAAGAGTCAGTCTTCTCGTCCTTGAGTCGGCATTGTGCCTTTTGTATTTAATTCCGATGCAATTTCTGGGTTTCATCGTCAATAAGAAGGTCCAAGGGATACAGTAAACCTGGAGTGTAGCATCGGAATCTATAACTAGTGTCACAGGAATGGTTCAAAACGTAGACAGTAAGAAGAGTCAGTCTTCGTGTAGTTAAGTCGGAATTTTGCCTTTTGTGTTTAATTCCGATGCATTTTCAGTGTTTCATCGTCAATAAGAAGGTCCAAGGGATACAGTAAACCTGAAGTGAAGCATCGGAATCTATAACTAGTGTCACAGGTTTGGTTCAAACATAGTCAGTAAGAAGAGTCAGTCTCCTTGTACTTAAGTCCCCATTGTGCCTTTTTGTATTTAATCCCGTTGCAATTTCTGTGTTTCATCGGCAATAAGGTCAGAGGGATACAGTTAACCAGAAGTGAAGCATCGGAATCTATAACTAGTGTCACAGGAATGGTTCAAAACATAGACAGTAGGAAGAGCCAGTCTTCTTGTACTTAAGTCGGCATTGTGCCTTTTAATATTTAATTCCGATGCAATTTCTGTGTTTCATCGTAAATAACATGGTCCAAGTGATACAGTAAACCTGAGGTGAAGCATCCGAATCTATAACTAGTGTCACAGGAATGGTTCAAAACATAGTCAGTAAGAGAAGTCAGTCTTCTTGTACTTAAGTCGGCATTGTGCCTTTTCTATTTAATTCCGATGCAATTTCTGTGTTTCATCGTCAATAAGAAGGTCAAAGGGATACAGTAAACCTGGAGTAAAGCATCGGAATCTATAACTAGTGTCACAGGAACGGTTCAAATCATAGACAGTAAGAGGAATCAGTCTTCTTGTACTTAAGTCGACATTGTGCTTTTTCTATTTAATTCCGATGCAATTTCTGTGCTTCATCGTCAATAAGAAAGTCAGAGGGATACAATAAACCTGAAGTGTTGCATAGGAATCTATAACTAGTATCACAGGAATGGTTCAAAACATAGACAGTAGGAAGAGTCAGTCTTCTTGTACTTAAGTCAGCATTGTGCTTTTTGTATTAATTCCGATGCAATTTCTGTGTTTCATCGTCTAAAAGATGGTAAGAGCGATGCAGTAAACCTGAAGTGAAGCATCGGAATCTATAACTAGTGTCACAGGAATTGTTCAAAACATAGTCAGTAAGAAGAGTCAGTCTTCTTGTACTTAAGTCGGCATTGTGCCTTTTGTATTTAATTCCGATGCAATTTCTGCGTTTCATCGTCAATAAGAAGGTCAGAGGGATACAGTAAACCTGAAGTGAACTATCGGAATCCAAAACTCGTGTCACAGGAATGGTTCATAACATAGACAGTAGGAAGAGTCAGTCTTCTTGTACTTAAGTCGGCATTGTGCCTTTTGTATTTAATTCCGATGCAATTTCTGTGCTTCATCGTCAATATGAAAGTCAGAGGGATACAATAAACCTGAAGTGATGCATCGGAATCTATAACTAGTGTCTCAGGAATGGTTCAAAACAAAGTCAGTAAGAAGAGTCAGTCTTCTTGTCCTTAAGTCGGCATTGTGCCTTTTGTATTTAATTCCGATGCAATTTCTGTGTATCATCGTCTATAAGATGGTAAGAGGGATGCAGTAAACCTGAAGTGAAGCATCGGAATCCAAAACTAGTGTCACAGGAATGGTTAAAAGCATAGAAAGTAGGAAGAGTCTGTCTTCTTGTACTTAAGTCGGCATTGTGCCTTTTGTGTTTAATTCCGATGCAATTTCTGTGTTTCATCGTCAATAAGAAGGTCCAAGGGATACAATAAACCTGAAGCGAAGCATCCGAATCTATAACTAGTGTCACAGGAATAGTTCAAAACAAAGTCAGTAAGAAGAGTCAGTCTTCTCGTCCTTGAGTCGGCATTGTGCCTTTTGTATTTAATTCCGATGCAATTTCTGGGTTTCATCGTCAATAAGAAGGTCCAAGGGATACAGTAAACCTGGAGTGTAGCATCGGAATCTATAACTAGTGTCACAGGAATGGTTCAAAACGTAGACAGTAAGAAGAGTCAGTCTTCGTGTAGTTAAGTCGGCATTTTGCCTTTTGTGTTTAATTCCGATGCATTTTCTGTGTTTCATCGTCAATAAGAAGGTCCAAGGGATACAGTAAACCTGAAGTGAAGCATCGGAATCTATAACTAGTGTCACAGGATTGGTTCAAACATAGTCAGTAAGAAGAGTCAGTCTCCTTGTACTTAAGTCCCCATTGTGCCATTTTGTATTTAATACTGTTCCAATTTCTGTGTTTCATCGGCAATAAGGTCAGAGGGATACAGTTAACCAGAAGTGAAGCATCGGAATCTATAACTAGTGTCACAGGAATGGTTCAAAACATAGACAGTAGGAAGAGCCAGTCTTCTTGTACTTAAGTCGGCATTGTGCCTTTTAATATTTAATTCCGATGCAATTTCTGTGTTTCATCGTAAATAACATGGTCCAAGTGATACAGTAAACCTGAAGTGAAGCATCCGAATCTATAACTAGTGTCACAGGAATGGTTCAAAACATAGTCAGTAAGAGAAGTCAGTCTTCTTGTACTTAAGTCGGCATTGTGCCTTTTCTATTTAATTCCGATGCAATTTCTGTGTTTCATCGTCAATAAGAAGGTCCAAGGGATACAGTAAATCTGGAGTAAAGCATCGTAATCCATAACTAGTGTCACAGGAACGGTTCAAATCATAGACAGTAAGAGGAATCAGTCTTCTTGTACTTAAGTCGACATTGTGCCTTTTCTATTTAATTCCGATGCAATTTCTGTGCTTCATCGTCAATAAGAAAGTCAGAGGGATACAATAAACCTGAAGTGTTGCATAGGAATCTATAACTAGTGTGTCAGGAATGGTTCAAAACAAAGTCAGTAAGAAGAGTCAGTCTTCTTGTCCTTAAGTCGGCATTGTGCCTTTTGTATTTAATTCCGATGCAATATCTGTGTTTCATCGTCAATAAGAAGGTCCAAGGGATACAGTAAACCTGGAGTGTAGCATCGGAATCTATAACCAGTGTCACAGGAATGGTTCAAATCGTAGACAGTAAGAAGAGTCAGTCTTCGTGTAGTTAAGTCGGCATTTTGCATTTTGTGTTTAATTCCGATGCATTTTCTGTGTTTCATCGTCAATAGGAAGGTCCAAGGGATACAGTAAACCTGGAGTGTAGCATCGGAATCTATAACCAGTGTCACAGGAATGGTTCAAATCGTAGACAGTAAGAAGAGTCAGTCTTCGTGTACTTAAGTCGGCATTGTGCCTTTTGTATTTAATTCCGATGCAATTTCTGTGCTTCATCGTCAATATGAAAGTCAGAGGGATACAATAAACCTGAAGTGATGCATCGGAATCTATAACTAGTGTCTCAGGAATGGTTCAAAACAAAGTCAGTAAGAAGAGTCAGTCTTCTTGTCCTTAAGTCGGCATTGTGCCTTTTGTATTTAATTCCGATGCAATTTCTGTGTTTCATCGTCTATAAGATGGTAAGAGGGATGCAGTAAACCTGAAGTGAAGCATCGGAATCCAAAACTAGTGTCACAGGAATGGTTAAAAGCATAGAAAGTAGGAAGAGTCTGTCTTCTTGTACTTAAGTCGGCATTGTGCCTTTTGTGTTTAATTCCGATGCAATTTCTGTGTTTCATCGTCAATAAGAAGGTCCAAGGGATACAATAAACCTGAAGCGAAGCATCCGAATCTATAACTAGTGTCACAGGAATGGTTCAAAACAAAGTCAGTAAGAAGAGTCAGTCTTCTCGTCCTTGAGTCGGCATTGTGCCTTTTGTATTTAATTCCGATGCAATTTCTGGGTTTCATCGTCAATAAGAAGGTCCAAGGGATACAGTAAACCTGGAGTGTAGCATCGGAATCTATAACTAGTGTCACAGGAATGGTTCAAAACGTAGACAGTAAGAAGAGTCAGTCTTCGTGTAGTTAAGTCGGCATTTTGCCTTTTGTGTTTAATTCCGATGCATTTTCTGTGTTTCATCGTCAATAAGAAGGTCCAAGGGATACAGTAAACCTGAAGTGAAGCATCGGAATCTATAACTAGTGTCACAGGATTGGTTCAAACATAGTCAGTAAGAAGAGTCAGTCTCCTTGTACTTAAGTCCCCATTGTGCCTTTTTGTATTTAATCCTGTTCCAATTTCTGTGTTTCATCGGCAATAAGGTCAGAGGGATACAGTTAACCAGAAGTGAAGCATCGGAATCTATAACTAGTGTCACAGGAATGGTTCAAAACATAGACAGTAGGAAGAGCCAGTCTTCTTGTACTTAAGTCGGCATTGTGCCTTTTAATATTTAATTCCGATGCAATTTCTGTGTTTCATCGTAAATAACATGGTCCAAGTGATACAGTAAACCTGAAGTGAAGCATCCGAATCTATAACTAGTGTCACAGGAATGGTTCAAAACATAGTCAGTAAGAGAAGTCAGTCTTCTTGTACTTAAGTCGTCATTGTGCCTTTTCTATTTAATTCCGATGCAATTTCTGTGTTTCATCGTCAATAAGAAGGTCCAAGGGATACAGTAAATCTGGAGTAAAGCATCGTAATCCATAACTAGTGTCACAGGAACGGTTCAAATCATAGACAGTAAGAGGAATCAGTCTTCTTGTACTTAAGTCGACATTGTGCCTTTTCTATTTAATTCCGATGCAATTTCTGTGCTTCATCGTCAATAAGAAAGTCAGAGGGATACAATAAACCTGAAGTGTTGCATAGGAATCTATAACTAGTGTCTCAGGAATGGTTCAAAACAAAGTCAGTAAGAAGAGTCAGTCTTCTTGTCCTTAAGTCGGCATTGTGCCTTTTGTATTTAATTCCGATGCAATATCTGTGTTTCATCGTCAATAAGAAGGTCCAAGGGATACAGTAAACCTGGAGTGTAGCATCGGAATCTATAACCAGTGTCACAGGAATGGTTCAAATCGTAGACAGTAAGAAGAGTCAGTCTTCGTGTAGTTAAGTCGGCATTTTGCATTTTGTGTTTAATTCCGATGCATTTTCTGTGTTTCATCGTCAATAAGAAGGTCCAAGGGATATAGTAAACCTGAAGTGAAGCATCGGAATCTATAACTAGTATCACAGGAATGGTTCAAAACATAGACAGTAGGAAGAGTCAGTCTTCTTGTACTTGAGTCAGCATTGTGCTTTTTGTATTAATTCCGATGCAATTTCTGTGTTTCATCGTCTAAAAGATGGTAAGAGGGATGCAGTAAACCTGAAGTGAAGCGTCGGAATCTATAACTAGTGTCACAGGTATTGTTCAAAGCATAGTCAGTAAGAAGAGTCAGTCTTCTTGTACTTAAGTCGGCATTGTGCCTTTTGTATTTAATTCCGATGCAATTTCTGCGTTTCATCGTCAATAAGAAAGTCAGAGGGATACAGTAAACCTGAAGTGAACTATCGGAATCCAAAACTCGTGTCACAGGAATGGTTCATAACATAGACAATAGGAAGAGTCAGTCTTCTTGTACTTAAGTCGGCATTGTGCCTTTTGTATTTAATTCCGATGCAATATCTGTGTTTCATCGTCAATAAGAAGGTCCAAGGTATACAGTAAACCTGAAGTGAAGCATCGGAATCTATAACTAGTGTCACACGAATGGTTCAAAACATAGTCAGTAAGAGAAATCAGTCTTCTTGTACTTAAGTCGGCATTGTGCCTTTTCTATTTAATTCCGATGCAATTTCTGTGTTTCATCGTCAATAAGAAGTTCCATGGGATACCGTAAACCTGGAGTGAAGCATCGGACCCTATAACTAGTGTCACAGGAATGGTTCAAAACATAGACAGTAAGAGGAATCAGTATTCTTGTACTTAAGTCGGCATTGTGCCTTTTCTATTTACTTCCGATGCAATTTCTGTGCTTCATAGTCAATAAGAAGGTCAGAGGGATACAATAAACCTAAAGTGAAGCATCGGAAGCTATAACTAGTGTCACAGGAATGGTTCAAAGCAAAGTCAGTAAGAAGAGTCAGTCTTCTTGTCCTTAAGTCAGCATTGTGCCTTTTGTATTTAATTCCGATGCAATTTTGTGTTTCATCGTCAATAAGAAGGTCCAAGGGATACAGTAAACCTGGAGTGTAGCATCGGAATCTATAACTAGTGTCACAGGAATGGTTCAAAACGTAGACAGTAAGAAGAGTAAGTCTTCGTGTAGTTAAGTCGGCGTTTGACCTTTTGTGTTTAATCCCGATGCATTTTCTGTGTTTCATCGTCAATAAGAAGGTCCAAGGGATACAGTAAAACTGAAGTGAAGCATCGGAATCTATAACTGGTGTCACAGGATTGGTTCAAACAAAGTCAGTAAGAAGAGTCAGTCTCCTTGTACTTAAATCGGCATTCTGCCTTTTTGTATTTAATTCCGATGCAATTTCTGTGTTTCATCGGCAATAAGGTCAGAGGGATACAGTTAACCTGAAGTGAAGCATCGGAATCTATAACTAGTGTCACAGGAATAGTTCAAAACATAGACAGTAGGAAGAGTCAGTCATCTTGTACTTAAGTCGGCATTGTGCCTTTTGTGTTTAATTCCGATGCAATTTCTGTGTTTCATCGTCAATAAGAAGGTAAGAGGGATACAGTAAACCTGAAGTGAAGCATCGGAATTAAAAACTAGTGTCACAGGAATGGTTAAAAGCATAGACAGTAGGAAGAGTCAGTCGTCTTGTCCTTAAGTCGGCATTGTGCCTTTTGTATTTAATTCCGATGCAATATCTGTGTTTCATCGTCAATAAGAAGGTCCAAGTGATACAGTAAACCTGGAGTGAAGCTTCGGAGTCTATAACTAGTGTCACAGGAAAGGTTCAAAGCATAGTCAGTAAAAAGAGTCAGTCTTCTTGTACTTAAGTCGGCATTGTGCCTTTTGTATATAATTCCGATTCAATTTCTGTGATCCATCGTCAATAAGAAGGTCAGAGGGATACAGTAAACCTGAAGTGAAGCAACGGAATCTATAACTAGTGTCACAGGAATGGTTCAAAACATAGTCAGTAAGAAGAGTCAGTCTTTTTGTACTTAAGTCGGCATTGTGCTTTTGTGTTTAATTCCGATGCAATTTCTGTGTTTCATCGTCAATAAGAAGGTCCAAGGGATACAGTAAACCTGAAGTGAAGCATCCGAATCTATAACTAGTGTCACAGGAATGGTTCAAAACATAGACAGTAAGAAGAGTCAGTCTACTTGTACATAAGTCGGCATTGTGCCTTTTGTATTTAGTTCCGATTTAATATCTGTGTTTCATCGTCAATAATAAGGTCCAAGGTATACAGTAAACCTGAAGTGAAGCATCGGAATCTATAACTAGTGTCACAGGAATGGTTCAAAACATTAGTCAGTAAGAGAAGTCAGTCTTCTTGTACTTAAGTCGGCATTGTGCCTTTTCTATTTAATTCCGATGCAATTTTTGTGTTTCATCGTCAATAAGAAGGTCCAAGGGATACAGTAAACCTGGAGTAAAGCATCGGAATCTATAACTAGTGTCACAGGAACGGTTCAAATCATAGACAGTAAGAAGAGTCAGTCTTCGTGTAGTTAAGTCGGCATTTGGATTTTGTGTTTAATTCCGATGCATTTTCTGTGTTTCATCGTCAATAAGAAGGTCCAACGGATACAGTAAACCTGAAGTGAAGCATCGGAATCTATAACTAGTGTCACAGGATTGGTTCAAACATAGTCAGTAAGAAGAGTAAGTCTCCTTGTACTTAAGTCGGCATTGTGCCTTTTTGCATTTAATTCCGATACAATTTCTGTGTTTCATCCTCAATAAGGTCAGAGGGATACAGTTAACCTGAAGTGTAACATCGGAATCTATAACTAGTATCACAGGAATGGTTCAAAACATAGACAGTAGGAAGAGTCAGGCTTCTTGTACTTAAGTCGGCATTGTGCCTTTTGTATTAATTCCGATGCAATTTCTGTGTTTCATCGTCTATAAGATTGTAAGAGGGATGCAGTAAACCTGAAGTGAAGCATCGGAATCCAAAACTAGTGTCACAGGAATGGTTCTAAACATAGACAGTAGGAAGAGTCAGTCCTCTTGCACTTAAGTCGGCATTGTGCCTTTTCTATTTACTTCCGTTGCAATTTCTGTGTTTTATCGTCAATAACAAGGTCCAAGTGATACAGTAAACCTGGAGTGAAGCTTCGGAATCCATAAGTAGTGTGACAAGAATGGTTCAAATCATAGTCAGTAAAGAGAGTCAGTCTTCTTGTACTTAAGTCGGCATTGTGTCTTTTGTATATAATTCCGATGCAATTTCTCTGATCCATCGTTAATAAGAAGGTCAGAGGGATACAGTAAACCTGAAGTGAAGCATCGGAATCTATAGCTAGTGTCACAGGAATGGTTCAAAACATAGTCAGTAAGAAGAGTCCGTCTTTTTGTGCTTAAGTCGGCATTGTGCCTAGTGTGTTTAATTCCGATGCAATTTCTGTGTTTCATCGTCAATACGAAGGTCAGAGGGTTACAGTAAAACTGAAGTGAAGCATCGGAATCTATAACTAGTGTCACAGGAATGGGTCAAAACATAGTTAATAAGAAGAGTCAGTCTTTTTGTACTTAAGTCGGCATTGTGCCTTTTGTGTTTAATTCCGATGCAATTTCTGTGTTTCATCGTCAATAAGAAGGTCCAAGGGATGCAGTGAACCTGAAGTGAAGCATCCGAATCTATAACTAGTGTCACAGGAATGGTTCAAACCATAGACAGTAAGAAGAGTCAGTCTTCTTGTACATAAGTCGGCATTGTGCCTTTTGTATTTAATTCCGATGCAATTTCTGTGTTTCATCGTCAATAAGAAGATCAGAGGGATACAGTATACCTGAAGTGAAGCATCGGAATCAATAACTAGTGTAACAGGAATGGTTCAAAACATTGACAGTAGGAAGAGTCAGTCTTCTTGTACTTAAGTTGGCATTGTGCCTTTTGAATTTAATTCCGATGAAATTTCTGTGTTTCATCGACAATAAGAAGGTCAGAGGGATACAGTAAACCTGAAGTGAAGCATCGGAATCCCAAACTAGTGTCACAGGAATGGTTCAAAACATAGACAGTAGGAAGAGTCAGTCTTCTCGTACTTAAGTCGACATTGTGCCTTTTGTATTTAATTCCGATGCAATTTCTGTGTATCATCGTCAATAAGAAGGTCCAAGGTATACAGTAAACCTGAAGTGAAGCATCGTAATCTATAACTAGTGTCACAGGAATGGTTCAAAACATAGTCAGTAAGAAGAGTCAGTCTTCTTGTCCTTAAGTCGGCATTGTGCCTTTTGTATTTAATTCCGATGCAATTTCTGTGTTTCATCGTCAATAAGAAGGTCCTAGGGATACAGTAAACCTGGAGTGTAGCATCGGAACCTATAACTAGTGTCACAGGAATGGTTCAAACATAGTCAGTAAGAAGAGTCAGTCTCCTTGTACTTAAGTCGGCATTGTGCCTTTTTGCATTTAATTCCGATGCAATTTCTGTGTTTCATCGGCAATAAGGTCAGAGGGATACAGTTAACCTGAAGTGAAGCATCGGAATCTATAACTAGTAACACAGGAATGGTTCAAAAGATAGACAGTAGGAAGAGTCAGTCTTCTTGTCCTTAAGTCGGCATTGTGCCTTTTGTATTTTATTCCGATGCTGTTTCTGTGTTTCATCGTCAATAAAAAGGTCCAAGGGATACAGTAAACCTGGAGAGAAGCATCGGAATCTATAACTAGTGTCACAGGAATGGTTCAAAGCATACACAGTAAGAAGAATCTGTCTTCTTGTACTTAAGTCGACATTGCGCCTTTTCTATTTAATTCCGATGCAATTTCTGTGTTTCATCGTCAACAAGAAGGTCCAAGGGATACAGTAAACCTGAAGTAAAGCATCGGAATATATAACTATTGTCACAGGAATGGTTCTAAACATAGACAGTAGGAAGAGTCAGTCTTCTCGTACTTAAGTCGTCATTGTGCCTTTTGTATTTAATTCCGATGCAATTTCTGTGTTTCATCGTCAATAAGAGGGTCCAAGTGATACAGTAAACCAGGAAGTGAAGCATCGGAACCTCTGACTAGTGTCACAGGATTTGTTCAAAGCATAGACAGTAAGAAGAGTCAGTCTTCGTGTACTTATGTCGGCATTTTGCCTTTTGTATTTAATTCCGATGGAATTTCTGTGTTTCATCGTCAATAAGAACATCCAAGGGATACAGTAAACCTGAGGTGAACCATCGGAATCTATAACTAGTGTCACAGAAATGGTTCAAAACATAGTCAGTAAGAGGAGTCAGTATTCTTGTACTGAAGTCGGCATTGTGCCTATTCTATTTAATTCCGATGCAATTTCTGTGTTTCATTGTCTATAAGAAGGTCCAAGGGATACAGTAAACCTGGAGTGAAGCATCGGAATCTATAACTAGTGTCACAGGAATGGGTCAAAACATAGACTGAAAGAAGAGTCAGTCTTCTTGTACTTAAGTCGGCATTGTGCCCTTTGTATTTAATTCCGATGAAATTTCTGTGTTTCATCGTCAATAAGAAGGTCCAAGGGATACAGTAAACCTGAAGTGAAGCATCGGAATCTATAACTAGTGTCACAGGATTGGTTCAAACATAGTCAGTAAGAAGAGTAAGTCTCCTTGTACTTAAGTCGGCATTGTGCCTTTTTGCATTTAATTCCGATACAATTTCTGTGTTTCATCCTCAATAAGGTCAGAGGGATACAGTTAACCTGAAGTGTAACATCGGAATCTATAACTAGTATCACAGGAATGGTTCAAAACATAGACAGTAGGAAGAGTCAGGCTTCTTGTACTTAAGTCGGAATTGTGCCTTTTGTATTAATTCCGATGCAATTTCTGTGTTTCATCGTCTATAAGATTGTAAGAGGGATGCAGTAAACCTGAAGTGAAGCATCGGAATCCAAAACTAGTGTCACAGGAATGGTTCTAAACATAGACAGTAGGAAGAGTCAGTCCTCTTGCACTTAAGTCGGCATTGTGCCTTTTCTATTTACTTCCGTTGCAATTTCTGTGTTTTATCGTCAATAACAAGGTCCAAGTGATACAGTAAACCTGGAGTGAAGCTTCGGAATCCATAAGTAGTGTGACAAGAATGGTTCAAATCATAGTCAGTAAAGAGAGTCAGTCTTCTTGTACTTAAGTCGGCATTGTGTCTTTTGTATATACTTCCGATGCTATTTCTGTGCTTCATCGTCAATAAGAAGGTCAGAGAGATACAGTAAACCTGAAGTGAAGCATCGGAATCTATAACTAGTGTCACAGGAATGGTTCAAAACATAGTCAGTAAGAAGAGTCAGTCTTTTTGTACTTAAGTAGGCATTGTGCCTTTTGTGTTTAATTCCGATGCAATTTCTGTGTTTCATCGTCAATAAGAAGGTCCAAGGGATACAGTAAACCTGAAGTGAAGCATCGGAATCTATAACTAGTGTCACAGGAAAGGTTCAAAACATAGACAGTAAGAAGAGTCAGTCTTCTTGTACATACGTCGGCATTGTGCCTTTTGTATTTAATTCCGATGCAATTTCTGTGTTTCACCGTCAATAAGATCAGAGGGATACAGTAAACCTGAAGTGAAGCATCGGAATCAATAACTAGTGTCACAGGAATGGTTCAAAACATTGACAGTTGGAAGAATCAGTCTTCTTGTACTTAAGTCGGCATTGTGCCATTTGTATTTAATTCCGATGCAATTTCTGTGTTTCATCGTCAATAAGAAGGTCCAAGGGATACAGTAAACCAGAAGTGAAGCATCGGAATCTATAACTAGTGTCACAGGAATGCTTCAAATCATAGTCAGTAAGAAGAGTCAGTCTTTTTGTACTTAAGTCGGCATTGTGCCTATTGTATTTCATTCCGATGCAATTTCTGTGTTTCTTCGTCAATAAGAAGGTCCAAGGGATACAGTAAACCTGGAGTGAAGCATCGGAATCTATAACTAGTGTCACAGGAATGGTTAAAAACATAGACAGTAGGAAGAGTCAGTCTTCTTGTTCTCAAGTTGGCCTTGTGCCATTTGTATTTAATTCCGATGCAATTTCTGTGTTTCATCGTCAATAAGAAGGTCAAAGGGATACAGTAAACTTGAAGCGAAGCATCGGAATCCAAAACTAGTGTCACAGGATTGGTTCAAATCATAGACAGTAGGAAGAGTCAGTCTTCTTGTACTTAAGTCGGCATTGTGCCTTTTGTATTTAATTCCGATGCAATATCTGTGTTTCATCGTCAATAAGAAGGTCCAAGGCATACAGTAAACCTGAAGTGAAGCATCGGAATCTATAACTAGTGTCACAGGAATGGTTCAAAACATAGTCAGTAAGAAGAGTCAGTCTTCTTGTCCTTAAGTCGGCATTGTGCCTTTTGTATTTAATTCCGATGCAATTTCTGTGCTTCATCGTCAATAAGAAGGTCAAAGGGATACAGTAAACTTGAAGTGAAGCATCGGAATCCAAAACTAGTGTCACAGGATTGGTTCAAATCATAGACAGTAGGAAGAGTCAGTCTTCTTGTACTTAAGTCGGCATTTTGCCTTTTGTGTTTAATTCCGTTGCATTTTCTGCGTTTCATCGTCAATAAGAAGGTAGAAGGGATACAGTAAACCTGAAGTGAAGCATCGGAATCTATAACTAGTGTCACAGGATTGTTTCAAACTTAGTCAGTAAGAAGAGTCAGTCTTCTTGTACTTAAGTCGGCATTGTGCCTTTTTGTATTTAATTCCAATGCAATTTCTGTGTATCATCGGCAATAAGGTCAGAGGGATACAGTAAACCTGAAGTGAAGCATCGGAATCTATAACTAGTGTCACAGGAATGGTTCAAAACATAGACAGTAGGAAGAGTCAGTCCTCTTGTACTTAAGTCTTCATTGTGCCTTTTGTATTTAATTCCGATGCAATTTCTGTGTTTTATCGTCAATAAGATGGTAAGAGGGGATACAGTAAACCTAAAGTGAATCATTGGAATCAAAAACTAGTGTCACAGGAGTGGTTCAAAATATAGACAGTAGGAAGAGTCGGTCTTCTTGTACTTAAGTCGGCATTTTGCCTTTTGTGTTTAATTCCGTTGCATTTTCTGCGTTTCATCGTCAATAAGAAGGTAGAAAGGATACAGTAAACCTGAAGTGAAGCATCGGAATCTATAACTAGTGTCACAGGATTGTTTCAAACTTAGTCAGTAAGAAGAGTCAGTCTTCTTGTCCTTAAGTCGGCATTGTGCCTTTTGTATTTAATTCCGATGCAATTTTTGTGTTTCATCGTCAATAAGAAGGTCCAAGGGATACAGTAAACGTGGAGTGTAGCATCGGAATCTATAACTAGTGTCACAGGAACGGTTCAAAACGTAGACAGTAAGAAGAGTCAGTCTTCGTGTAGTTAAGTCGGCATTTGGATTTTGTGTTTAATTCCGATGCATTTTCTGTGTTTCATCGTCAATAAGAAGGTCCAACGGATACAGTAAACCTGAAGTGAAGCATCGGAATCTATAACTAGTGTCACAGGATTGGTTCAAACATAGTCAGTAATTAGAGTAAGTCTCCTTGTACTTAAGTCGGCATTGTGCCTTTTTGCATTTAATTCCGATACAATTTCTGTGTTTCATCCTCAATAAGGTCAGAGGGATACAGTTAACCTGAAGTGAAACATCGGAATCTATAACTAGTATCACAGGAATGGTTCAAAACATAGACAGTAGGAAGAGTCAGGCTTCTTGTACTTAAGTCGGCATTGTGCCTTTTGTATTAATTCCGATGCAATTTCTGTGTTTCATCGTCTATAAGATTGTAAGAGGGATGCAGTAAACCTGAAGTGAAGCATCGGAATCCAAAACTAGTGTCACAGGAATGGTTCTAAACATAGACAGTAGGAAGAGTCAGTCCTCTTGCACTTAAGTCGGCATTGTGCCTTTTCTATTTACTTCCGTTGCAATTTCTGTGTTTTATCGTCAATAACAAGGTCCAAGTGATACAGTAAACCTGGAGTGAAGCTTCGGAATCCATAAGTAGTGTGACAAGAATGGTTCAAATCATAGTCAGTAAAGAGAGTCAGTCTTCTTGTACTTAAGTCGGCATTGTGTCTTTTGTATATAATTCCGATGCAATTTCTCTGATCCATCGTTAATAAGAAGGTCAGAGGGATACAGTAAACCTGAAGTGAAGCATCGGAATCTATAGCTAGTGTCACAGGAATGGTTCAAAACATAGTCAGTAAGAAGAGTCCGTCTTTTTGTGCTTAAGTCGGCATTGTGCCTAGTGTGTTTAATTCCGATGCAATTTCTGTGTTTCATCGTCAATAAGAAGGTCAGAGGGATACAGTAAAACTGAAGTGAAGCATCGGAATCTATAACTAGTGTCACAGGAATGGGTCAAAACATAGTTAATAAGAAGAGTCAGTCTTTTTGTACTTAAGTCGGCATTGTGCCTTTTGTGTTTAATTCCGATGCAATTTCTGTGTTTCATCGTCAATAAGAAGGTCTAAGGGATGCAGTGAACCTGAAGTGAAGCATCCGAATCTATAACTAGTGTCACAGGAATGGTTCAAACCATAGACAGTAAGAAGAGTCAGTCTTCTTGTACATAAGTCGGCATTGTGCCTTTTGTATTTAATTCCGATGCAATTTCTGTGTTTCATCGTCAATAAGAAGATCAGAGGGATACAGTATACCTGAAGTGAAGCATCGGAATCAATAACTAGTGTAACAGGAATGGTTCAAAACATTGACAGTAGGAAGAGTCAGTCTTCTTGTACTTAAGTTGGCATTGTGCCTTTTGAATTTAATTCCGATGAAATTTCTGTGTTTCATCGACAATAAGAAGGTCAGAGGGATACAGTAAACCTGAAGTGAAGCATCGGAATCCAAAACTAGTGTCACAGGAATGGTTCAAAACATAGACAGTAGGAAGAGTCAGTCTTCTCGTACTTAAGTCGACATTGTGCCTTTTGTATTTAATTCCGATGCAATTTCTGTGTATCATCGTCAATAAGAAGGTCCAAGGTATACAGTAAACCTGAAGTGAAGCATCGTAATCTATAACTAGTGTCACAGGAATGGTTCAAAACATAGTCAGTAAGAAGAGTCAGTCTTCTTGTCCTTAAGTCGGCATTGTGCCTTTTGTATTCAATTCCGATGCAATTTCTGTGTTTCATCGTCAATAAGAAGGTCCTAGGGATACAGTAAACCTGGAGTGTAGCATCGGAACCTATAACTAGTGTCACAGGAATGGTTCAAACATAGTCAGTAAGAAGAGTCAGTCTCCTTGTACTTAAGTCGGCATTGTGCCTTTTTGCATTTAATTCCGATGCAATTTCTGTGTTTCATCGGCAATAAGGTCAGAGGGATACAGTTAACCTGAAGTGAAGCATCGGAATCTATAACTAGTAACACAGGAATGGTTCAAAAAATAGACAGTAGGAAGAGTCAGTCTTCTTGTCCTTAAGTCGGCATTGTGCCTTTTGTATTTTATTCCGATGCTGTTTCTGTGTTTCATCGTCAATAAAAAGGTCCAAGGGATACAGTAAACCTGGAGAGAAGCATCGGAATCTATAACTAGTGTCACAGGAATGGTTCAAAGCATACACAGTAAGAAGAATCTGTCATCTTGTACTTAAGTCGACATTGCACCTTTTCTATTTAATTCCGATGCAATTTCTGTGTTTCATCGTCAACAAGAAGGTCCAAGGGATACAGTAAACCTGAAGTAAAGCATCGGAATATATAACTATTGTCACAGGAATGGTTCTAAACATAGACAGTAGGAAGAGTCAGTCTTCTCGTACTTAAGTCGTCATTGTGCCTTTTGTATTTAATTCCGATGCAATTTCTGTGTTTCATCGTCAATAAGAGGGTCCAAGTGATACAGTAAACCAGGAAGTGAAGCATCGGAACCTCTGACTAGTGTCACAGGATTTGTTCAAAGCATAGACAGTAAGAAGAGTCAGTCTTCGTGTACTTATGTCGGTATTTTGCCTTTTGTATTTAATTCCGATGGAATTTCTGTGTTTCATCGTCAATAAGAACATCCAAGGGATACAGTAAACCTGAGGTGAACCATCGGAATCTATAACTAGTGTCACAGAAATGGTTCAAAACATAGTCAGTAAGAAGAGTCAGTATTCTTGTACTGAAGTCGGCATTGTGCCTATTCTATTTAATTCCGATGCAATTTCTGTGTTTCATTGTCTATAAGAAGGTCCAAGGGATACAGTAAACCTGGAGTGAAGCATCGGAATCTATAACTAGTGTCACAGGAATGGGTCAAAACATAGACTGAAAGAAGAGTCAGTCTTCTTGTACTTAAGTCGGCATTGTGCCCTTTGTATTTAATTCCGATGAAATTTCTGTGTTTCATCGTCAATAAGAAGGTCCAAGGGATACAGTAAACGTGAAGTAAAGCATCGGAATCTATAACTAGTGTCACAGGAATGGTTCAAAACAAAGTCAGTAAGAAGAGTCAGTCTTCTTGTCCTTAAGTTGGCATTGTGCCTTTTGTTTTTAATTCCGATGCAATTACTGTGCTTCATCGTCAATAAGAAGGTCAGAGAGATACAGTAAACCTGAAGTGAAGCATCGGAATCTATAACTAGTGTCACAGGAATGGTTCAAAACATAGTCAGTAAGAAGAGTCAGTCTTTTTGTACTTAAGTAGGCATTGTGCCTTTTGTGTTTAATTCCGATGCAATTTCTGTGTTTCATCGTCAATAAGAAGGTCCACGGGATACAGTAAACCTGAAGTGAAGCATCGGAATCTATAACTAGTGTCACAGGAAAGGTTCAAAACATAGACAGTAAGAAGAGTCAGTCTTCTTGTACATACGTCGGCATTGTGCCTTTTGTATTTAATTCCGATGCAATTTCTGTGTTTCACCGTCAATAAGATCAGAGGGATACAGTAAACCTGAAGTGAAGCATCGGAATCAATAACTAGTGTCACAGGAATGGTTCAAAACATTGACAGTTGGAAGAATCAGTCTTCTTGTACTTAAGTCGGCATTGTGCCATTTGTATTTAATTCCGATGCAATTTCTGTGTTTCATCGTCAATAAGAAGGTCCAAGGGATACAGTAAACCAGAAGTGAAGCATCGGAATCTATAACTAGTGTCACAGGAATGCTTCAAATCATAGTCAGTAAGAAGAGTCAGTCTTTTTGTACTTAAGTCGGCATTGTGCCTATTGTATTTCATTCCGATGCAATTTCTGTGTTTCTTCGTCAATAAGAAGGTCCAAGGGATACAGTAAACCTGGAGTGAAGCATCGGAATCTATAACTAGTGTCACAGGAATGGTTAAAAACATAGACAGTAGGAAGAGTCAGTCTTCTTGTTCTCAAGTTGGCCTTGTGCCATTTGTATTTAATTCCGATGCAATTTCTGTGTTTCATCGTCAATAAGAAGGTCAAAGGGATACAGTAAACTTGAAGCGAAGCATCGGAATCCAAAACTAGTGTCACAGGATTGGTTCAAATCATAGACAGTAGGAAGAGTCAGTCTTCTTGTACTTAAGTCGGCATTGTGCCTTTTGTATTTAATTCCGATGCAATTTCTGTGTTTCATCGTGAATAAGAAGGTCCAAGTAATACAGTTAACCTGAAGTGAAGCATCGGAATCTATGACGAGTGTCACAGGGATGGTTCAAATCATAGACAGTAAAAAGAGTCAGTCTTCGTGTACTTAAGTCGGCATTTTGCCCTTTGTATTTAATTCCAATGCAATTTCCGTCTTTCATCGTCATTAAGAAAGTCAGAGGGATACAGTAGACCTGAGGTGAAGCATCGGAATCTATAACTAGTGTCACAGGAATGGTTCAAAACATAATCATAAGAAGAGTCAGTCTTCTTGAACTTAAGTCAGCATTGTGCCTTTTGTATTTAATTCCGATGCAATTTCTGTGTTTCATCGTCAATTAGAAGGTCCAAGGGATACAGTAAACCACAAGTGAAGCATCGGAATCCATAACAAGTGTCCCAGGAATGGTTCAAAACATAGTCAGTAAGAAGAGTCGGTCTTCATGTACTTAAGGCGGCAATGTGCCTTTTGTATTGAATTCCGATTCAATTTCTGTGTTTCTTCGTCAATAAGAAGGTCCAAGGGATACAGTAAACCTGAAGTGAAGAATCGGAAACTATAACTAGTGTCACAGGAATGGTTCAAAACATAGTCTGTAAGAAGTGTCGGTCTTCATGTACTTAAGTCGGCATTGTGCCTTTCGTATTTGATTCCGATGCGGTTTCTGTGTTTCATCGTCAATAAGAAGGTCAGAGGGATACAGTAAACCGATGTGAAGCATCGGAATCTATAACTAGTGTCACAGGAATGGTTAAAAACATAGTCAGGAAGAAGAGTCAGTCTTTTTGTACTTAAGTCGGCATTGTGCCTTTTGTGTTTAATTCCGATGCAATTTCTGTGTTTCATCGTCAATAAGAAGGTCCAAGGGATACAGTAAACCTGAAGTGAAGCATCGGAATCTATAACTAGTGTCACAGGAATGGTTAAAATCATAGACAGTAAGAAGAGTCAGTCTTCTTGTACATAAGTCGGCATTGTGCCTTTTGTATTTAATTCCGATGCAATTTCTGTGTTTCACCGTCAATAAGATCAGAGGGATACAGTAAACCTGAAGTGAAGCATCGGAATCTATAACTAGTGTCACAGGAATGGTTCAAAACATTGACAGTAGGAAGAGTCAGTCTTCTTGTACTTAAGTCGGCATTGTGCCTTTTGTATTTAATTCCGATGCAATTTCTGTGTTTCATCGTAAATAAGAAGATCCAAGGGATACAGTAAACATGAAGTGAAGCATCGGAATCTATAACTAGTGTCACAGGAATGGTTCAAATCATAGTCAGTAAGAAGAGTCAGTCTTCTTGTACTTAAGTCGGCATTGTGCCTTTTGTGTTTAATTCCGATGCAATTTCTGTGTTTCATAGTCAATAAGAAGGTCCAAGGGATACAGTAAACCTGAAGTGAAGCTTCGGAATCTATAACTAGTGTCACAGGACTGGTTAATAACATACACATGAGGAAGAATCAGTCTTCTTGTACTTAAGTTGGGATTGTGCCTTTTGTATTTAATTCCGATGCAATTTCTGTGTTTCATCGTCAATAAGAAGGTCAGAGGGATACAGTAAACTTGAAGTGAAGCATCGGATTCCAAAAATAGTGTCACAGGAATGGTTCAAAACATAGACAGTAGGAAGAGTCAGTCTTCTTGTACTTAAGTCGGCATTGTGCCTTTTGTATTTAATTCCGATGCAATTTCTGTGTTTCATCGTCAATAAGAAGGTCCAAGGCATACAGTAAACCTGAAGTGAAGCATCGGAATCTATAACTAGTGTCACAGGAATGGTTCAACACATAGTCAGTAAGAAGAGTCAGTCTTCTTGTGTTTAAGTCGGCATTGTGCCTTTTGTATTTAATTCCGATGCAATTTCTGCGTTTCATCGTGAATAAGAAGGTCCAAGTGATACAGTTAACCTGAAGTGAAGCATCGGAATCTATGACTAGTGTCACAGGAATGGTTCAAAACATAGACAGTAAAAAGAGTCAGTCTTCGTGTACTTAAGTCGGCATTTTGCCCTTTGTATATAATTCCAATGCAATTTCTGTGTTTCATCGTCAATAAGAAGGTCAGAGGGATACAGTAAACCTGAGGTGAAGCATCGGAATCTATAACTAGTGTCACAGGAATGGTTCATAGCATAGTCAGTAAGTAGAGTCAGTCCTCTTGTACTTAAGTCGGCATTGTGCCTTATCTATTTAATTCCGATGCATTTTGCTGTGTTTCATCGTCAATTAGAAGGTCCAAGGGATACAGTAAACCACAAGTGAAGCATCGGAATCTATAACAAGTGTCCCAGGAATGGTTCAATGCATAGTCAGTAAGAAGAGTCGGTCTTCATGTACTTAAGGCGGCAATGTGCCTTTTGTATTTAATTCCGATTCAATTTCTGTGTATCATCGTCAATAAGAAGGTCCAAGGGATACAGTAAACCTGAAGTGAAGAATCGGAATCTATAACTAGTGTCACAGGAATGGTTCAAAACATAGTCAGTAAGAAGAGTCGGTCTTCATGAACTTAAGTCGGCATTGTGCCTTTTGTATTTCACTCCGATGCAATTTCTGTGTTTCTTCGCCAATAAGAAGGTCCAAGGGATACAGTAAACCTGGAGTGAAGCATCGGAATCTATAACTAGTGTCACAGGATTGGTTCAAACATAGTAAGTAAGAAGAGTGAGTCTTCTTGTACTTAAGTCGGCATTGTTCCTTTTTGTATTTAATTCCGGTGCAATTTCTGTGTTTCATCGGCAATAAGGTCATAGGGATACAGTAAACCTGAAGTGAAGCATCGGAATCTATAACTAGTGTCACAGGAATCTTTCAAAACATAGACAGTAGGAAGAGTCAGTCTTCTTGTACTTGAGTCGGCATTGTGCCTTTTGTATTTAATTGCGAATCAATTTCTGTGTTTCATCGTCAATAAGAAAGTAAGAGGGATACAGTAAACCTGAAGTGAAGCATCGGAATCAAAAACTAGTGTCACAGGAATGGTTCAAAATATAGACAGTAGGATGAGTCAGTCCTCTTGTACTTAAGTCGGCATTGTGCCTTTTGTATTTAATTCCGATGCAATTTCTGTGTTTCATCGTGAATAAGATGGTCCAAGTGATACAGTTAACCTGAAGTGCAGCATCGGAATGTATGACTAGTGTCACAGGAATGGTTCAAAACACAGACAGTAAAAAGAGTCAGTCTTCGTGTACTTAAGTCGGCATTTTGCCCTTTGTATTTAATTCCAATGCAATTTCTGTGTTTCATCGTCAATAAGAAGGTCAGAGGGATACAGTAAACCTGAAGTGAAGCTTCGGAATCTATAACTAGTGTCACAGGACTGGTTAATAACATAGACATGAGGTAGAATCAGTCTTCTTGTACTTAAGTTGGGATTGTGCCTTTTGTATTTAATTCCGATGCAATTTCTGTGTTTCATCGTCAATAAGAAGGTCAGAGGGATACAGTAAACTTGAAGTGAAGCATCGGATTCCAAAAATAGTGTCACAGGAATGGTTCAAAACATAGACAGTAGGAAGAGTCAGTCTTCTTGTACTTAAGTCGGCATTGTGCCTTTTGTATTTAATTCCGATGCAATTTCTGTGTTTCATCGTCAATAAGAAGGTCCAAGGCATACAGTAAACCTGAAGTGAAGCATCGGAATCTATAACTAGTGTCACAGGAATGGTTCAACACATAGTCAGTAAGAAGAGTCAGTCTTCTTGTGTTTAAGTCGGCATTGTGCCTTTTGTATTTAATTCCGATGCAATTTCTGCGTTTCATCGTGAATAAGAAGGTCCAAGTGATACAGTTAACCTGAAGTGAAGCATCGGAATCTATGACTAGTGTCACAGGAATGGTTCAAAACATAGACAGTAAAAAGAGTCAGTCTTCGTGTACTTAAGTCGGCATTTTGCCCTTTGTATATAATTCCAATGCAATTTCTGTGTTTCATCGTCAATAAGAAGGTCAGAGGGATACAGTAAACCTGAGGTGAAGCATCGGAATCTATAACTAGTGTCACAGGAATGGTTCATAGCATAGTCAGTAAGTAGAGTCAGTCCTCTTGTACTTAAGTCGGCATTGTGCCTTATCTATTTAATTCCGATGCATTTTGCTGTGTTTCATCGTCAATTAGAAGGTCCAAGGGATACAGTAAACCACAAGTGAAGCATCGGAATCTATAACAAGTGTCCCAGGAATGGTTCAATGCATAGTCAGTAAGAAGAGTCGGTCTTCATGTACTTAAGGCGGCAATGTGCCTTTTGTATTTAATTCCGATTCAATTTCTGTGTATCATCGTCAATAAGAAGGTCCAAGGGATACAGTAAACCTGAAGTGAAGAATCGGAATCTATAACTAGTGTCACAGGAATGGTTCAAAACATAGTCAGTAAGAAGAGTCGGTCTTCATGAACTTAAGTCGGCATTGTGCCTTTTGTATTTCACTCCGATGCAATTTCTGTGTTTCTTCGCCAATAAGAAGGTCCAAGGGATACAGTAAACCTGGAGTGAAGCATCGGAATCTATAACTAGTGTCACAGGATTGGTTCAAACATAGTAAGTAAGAAGAGTGAGTCTTCTTGTACTTAAGTCGGCATTGTTCCTTTTTGTATTTAATTCCGGTGCAATTTCTGTGTTTCATCGGCAATAAGGTCATAGGGATACAGTAAACCTGAAGTGAAGCATCGGAATCTATAACTAGTGTCACAGGAATCTTTCAAAACATAGACAGTAGGAAGAGTCAGTCTTCTTGTACTTGAGTCGGCATTGTGCCTTTTGTATTTAATTGCGAATCAATTTCTGTGTTTCATCGTCAATAAGAAAGTAAGAGGGATACAGTAAACCTGAAGTGAAGCATCGGAATCAAAAACTAGTGTCACAGGAATGGTTCAAAATATAGACAGTAGGATGAGTCAGTCCTCTTGTACTTAAGTCGGCATTGTGCCTTTTGTATTTAATTCCGATGCAATTTCTGTGTTTCATCGTGAATAAGATGGTCCAAGTGATACAGTTAACCTGAAGTGCAGCATCGGAATGTATGACTAGTGTCACAGGAATGGTTCAAAACACAGACAGTAAAAAGAGTCAGTCTTCGTGTACTTAAGTCGGCATTTTGCCCTTTGTATTTAATTCCAATGCAATTTCTGTGTTTCATCGTCAATAAGAAGGTCAGAGGGATACAGTAAACCTGAGGTGAAGCATCGGAATCCATAACTAGTGTCACAGGAATGGTTCAAAGCATAGTCAGTAAGAAGAGTCAGTCTTCTTGTACTTAAGTCGGCATTGTGCCTTTTCTATTTAATTCCGATGCAATTTCTGTGTTTCATCGTCAATAAGAAGGTCCAAGGGATACAGTAAACCACAAGTGAAGCATCGGAATCTATAACAAGTGTCACAGGAATGGTTCAAAACAAAGTCAGTAAGAAGAGTCAGTCTTCTTGTCCTTAAATCCGCATTGTGCCTTTTGTATTTAATTCCGATGCGATTTCTGTGTTTCATCGTCAATAAGAAGGTGAGAGGGATACAGTAAACGGAAGTGAAGCATCGGAATCTATAACTAGTGTCACAAGAATGGTACAAAACATAGTCAGTAAGAAGAGTCAGTCTTTTTGTACTTAAGTCGGCATTGTTCCTTTTGTGTTTAATTTCGATGCAATATCTGTGCTTCATCGTCATTAAGAAGGTCAGAGGGATACAGTAAATCTGAAGTGAAGCATCGGAATCTATAACTAGTGTCACAGGAATGGTTCGAAACATAGTCAGTAAGAAGAGTCAGTCTTTTTGTACTTAAGTCGGCATTGTGCCTTTTTCTGTTTAATTCCGATGCAATTTCTGTGTTTCATCGTCAATAAGAAGGTCCAAGGGATACAGTAAATCTGAAGTGAAGCATCGGAATCTATAACTAGTGTCACAGGTATGGTTCGAAACATAGTCAGTAAGAAGAGTCAGTCTTTTTGTACTTAGGTCGGCATTGTGCCTTTTGTATTTAATTCCGATGAAATTTCTGTGTTTCACCGTCAGTTAGATCAGAGGGATACAGTAAACCTGAAGTGAAGCATCGGAATCTATAACTAGTGTCACAGGAATGGTTCAAATCATTGACAGTAGGAAGAGTCAGTCTTCTTGTACTTAAGTCGGCATTGTGCCTTTTGTATTTAATTCCGATGCAATTTCTGTGTTTCATCGTCAATAAGGAGGTCCAAGGGATACAGTAAACCTGGAGTATAGCATCGGAATCTATAACTAGTGTCACAGGAATGGTTAAAACGTAGACAGTAAGAAGTGTCAGTCTTCGTGTGGTTAAGTCAGCATTTTTCCTTTTGTGTTTAATTCCGATGCATTTTCTGTGTTTCATCGTCAATAAGAAGGTCCAAGGGATACAGTAAACCTGAAGTGAAGCATCGGAATCAATAACTAGTGTCACAGGATTGGTTCAATCATAGTCAGTAAGAAGAGTCTTCTTGTACTTAAGTCATCATTGTGCCTTTTTGTATTTAATTCCGATGCAATTTCTGTGTTTCATCGACAATAAGGTCAGAGGGATACAGTAAACCTGAAGTAAAGCACCGGAATCTATAACTAGTGTCACAGGAATGGTTCAAAACTTAGACAGTAGGAAGAGTCAGTCTTCTTGTACTTAAGTCGGCATTGTGCCTTTTGTATTTCATTCCGATGCAATTTCTGTGTTTCATCGTCAATAAGAAGGTAAGAGGGATACAGTAAACCTGAAGTGAAGCATCGGAAACAAAAACTTGTGTCACAGGAATGGTTCAAAATATAGACAGTAGGAAGAGTCAGACTTCGTGTACTTAAGTCCGGCATTGTGCCTTTTGTATTTAATTCCGATGCAATTTCTGTATTTCATTGTGATTAAGAAGGTCCAAGTGATACAGTTAACCAGAAGTGATGCATCGGAAACTATGACTAGTGTCACAGGAACGGTTCAAAACATAGACAGTAAAACGAGTCAGTCTTCTTGTACTTAAGTCGGCATTTTGCCCTTTGTATTTAATTCCAATGCAATTTCTGTGTTTCATCGTCAATAAGAAGGTCAGAGGGATACAGTAAACCTGAGGTGAAGCATCGGAATCTATAACTAGTGTCACAGGAATGGTTCAAAACATAGTCAGTAAGAAGAGTCAGTCTTCTTGTACTTAAGTCGGCATTGTGCCTTTTCTATTTCATTCCGATGCAATATGTGTGTTTCATCGTCAATAAGAAGGTATAAGGAATACAGTAAACCAAAAGTGAAGCATCGGAATCTATAACTAGTGTAACAGGAATGGTTCAAAGCATAGTCAGTAAGAAGAGTCGGGCTTCATGTACTTAATTCGGCAATGTGCCTTTTGTATTTAATTCCGATTCAATTTCTGTGTTTCGTCGTCAATAAGAAGGTCCAAGGGAAGCAGTAAACCTGAAGTGAAGCATCGGAATCTATAACTAGTGTCACAGGAATGGTTCAAAACAAAGTCAGTAAGAAGAGTCAGTCTTCTTGTCCTTAAGTCCGCATTGTGCCTTTTGTATTTAATTCCGATGCAATTTCTGTGTTTCATCGTCAATAAGAAGGTCCAAGGGATACAGTAAACCTGGAGTGTAGAATCGGAATCCAAAACTAGTGTCACAGGAATGGTTCAAATCATAGACAGTGGGAAAAGTCAGTCTTCTTGTACTTAAGTCGGCATTGTGCCTTTTGTATTTAATTCCGATGCAATTTCTGTGTTTCATCGTCAATAAGAAGTTCCAAGGCATACAGTAAACCTGAAGTGAAGAATCGGAATCTATAACTAGTGTCACAGGAATGGTTCAAAACATAGTCAGTAAGAAGAGTCAGTCTTCTGGTCCTTATGTCGGCATTGTGCCTTTTGTATTTAATTCCGATGCAATATCTGTGTTTCATCGTCAATAAGGTGGTCCAAGGGATACAGTAAAAATGGAGTGTAGCATCGGAATCTGTAACTAGTGTCACAGGAATGGTTCAAATCGTAGACAGTAAGAAGTGTCAATCTTCGTGTGGTTAAGTCAGCAATTTGCCTTTTGTGTTTAATTCCGATGCATTTTCTGTGTTTCATCGTCAATAAGAAGGTCCAAGGGATACAGTAAACCTGAAGTGAAGCATCGGAATCTATAACTAGTGTCACAGGATTGGTTCAAACATAGTCAGTAAGAAGAGTCAGACTTCTAGTACTTAAGTCGGCATTGTGCCTTTTGTATTTAATTCTGATGCAATTTCTGTGTTTCATCGGCAATAAGGTCAGTGGGATCCAGTAAACCTGAAGTGAAGCACCGGAATCTATAACTAGTGTCACAGGAATGGTTCAAAACATAGACAGCAGGAATAGTCAGTCTTCTTGTACTTAAGTCGGCTTTGTGCCTTTTGTATTTAATTCCGATGCAATTTCTGTGTTTCATCGTCAATAAGAAGGTAAGAGGGATACAGTAAACCTGAAGTGAAGCATCGGAATCAAAAGCTAGTGTCACAGGAATGGTTGAAAATATAGACAGTAGGAAGAGTCAGTCTTCGTGTACTTAAGTCGGCATTGTGCCTTTTGTATTGAATTCCGATGCAATTTCTGTGTTTCATCGTGAATAAGAAGTTCCAAGTGATACAGTTAACCTGAAGTGAAGCATCGGAAACTATGACTAGTGTCACAGGAATGGTTCAAAACATAGACAGTAAAACGAGTCAGTCTTCGTGTATTTAAGTCGGCATTTTGCCCTTTGTATTTAATTCCAAAGCAATTTCTGTGATTCATCGTCAATAAGAAGGTCAGAGGGATACAGTAAACCTGAGGTGAAGCATCGGAATCTATAACTAGTGTAACAGGAATGGTTCAAAACATAGTCAGTAAGAAGAGTCAGTCCTCTTGTACTTAAGTCGGCATTGTGCCTTTTCTATTTAATTCCGATGCAATATCTGTGTTTCATCGTCAATAAGAAGGTCCAAGGGATACAGTAAACCACAAGTGAAGCATCGGAATCTATAACTATTGTCACAGGAATGGTTCAAATCATAGTCAGTAAGAAGAGTCGGTCTTCATGTACTTAAGTCGGCAATGTGCCTTTTGTATTTAATTCCGATTCAATTTCTGTGTTTCATCGTCAATAAGAAAGTCCAAGGGATACTGTAAACCTAAAGTGAAGCATCGGAATCTATAATTAGTGTCACAGGAATGGTTCAAAACAAAGTCAGTAAGAAGAGTCAGTCTTCTTGTCCTTAAGTCCGCATTGTGCCTTTTGTACTTAATTCCGATGCAATTTCTGTGTTTCATCGTCAATAAGGAGGTTTAAGGGATACAGTAAACCTGGAGTGTAGCATCGGAATCTATAACTAGTGTCACAGGAATGGTTAAAAGCGTAGACAGTAAGAAGTGTCAGTCTTCGTGTAGTTCAGTCGGCATTTTGCCTTTTGTGTTTAATTCCGTTGGATTTTCTGTGTTTTATCGTCAATAAGAAGGTCCAAGGGATACAGTAAACCTGAAGTGAAGCATCGGAATCTATAACTAGTGTCACAGGATTGGTTCAAACATAGTCAGTAAGAAGAGTCAGTCTTCTTGTACTTAAGTCGGCATTGTGCATTCTTGTATTTAATTCCGATGCAATTTCTGTGTTTCATCGGCAATAAGGTCAGAGGGATACAGTAAACCTGAAGTGAAGCACTGGAATCTATAACTAGTGTCACAGGAATTGTTCAAAACATAGACTGTAGGAAGAGTCAGTCTTCTTGTATTTAAGTCGGCATTGTGCCTTTTTGTATTTAATTCCGATACATTTTCTGTGTTTCATCGTCAATAAGAAGGTCCAAGGGATACAGTAAACCTGGAGTGTAGCATCGGAATCTATAACTAGTGTCACAGGAATGGTTCAAAACATTGTCAGTAAGAAGAGACAGTCTTCTTGTACTTAAGTCGGCATTGTGCCCTTTTCTATTTAATTCCGATGCAATATCTGTCTTTCATCGTCAATAAGAAGGTCCAAGGGATACAGTAAACCACAAGTGAAGCATCGGAATCTATAACTATTTTCACAGGAATGGTTCAAATCATAGTCAGTAAGAAGAGTCGGTCTTCATGTACTTAAGTCGGCAATGTGCCTTTTGTATTTAATTCCGATTCAATTTCTGTGTTTCATCGTCAATAAGAAGGTCCAAGGGATACAGTAAACCTGAAGTGAAGCATCGGAATCTATAACTAGTGTCACAGGAATGGTTCAAAGCAAAGTCAGTGAGAAGAGTCAGTCTTCTTGTCCTTAAGTCGGCATTGTGCCTTTTTGTATTTAATTCCGATGCAATTTCTGTGTTTCATCAGCAATAAGGTCAGAGGGATACAGTAAACCTGAAGTGAAGCACCGGAATCTATAACTAGTGTCACAGGAATGGTTCAAAGCATAGACAGCAGGAAGAGTCAGTCTTCTTGTACTTAAGTCGGCATTTTGCCTTTTTGTATTTAATTCCG
>NW_025728654.1:918307-953307 GCF_021461385.2 Schistocerca piceifrons
CCGTGTCTGACTGATTGCGTACGACGCACGCACACCGATGTCGTCATTCAAGATGCACGCTAGACGACGACGGCGGCGGTCGTTTGTTTGGCGAATGTCTGTACACGTGTTTGTCTGTGTCCATCCGGTATGTATTTGTTTGTTTGAAAGTGTTTTGTGTGTCGGTGACGTGGTCCGATGCGTCGCCCCCTGAGTAACTGTCGATCGGCGCGATAGACCGGCGTCACGCAACTGAACCGAAGTCTTGGGCACACCCGTCATACTGTTGTACACCGTCGCGCTGAGAACGGTAACGAAAGGTTGACTTTGATCGGTCGAATGTCTGGGCAGAACGTGAGGAATGAGGCAAGAGTGCAAGGAGGGGGGCAAAAGAGAGAGGAAGGGAAAAAGGGGAGAAACGCATTCGTAGAGCAACGGAACGTTCCCGTGTCGGAGGCGTATTGGGAGCCGCACTGAAATGCGTTTAACGGCGGCGCGGCTGCAAGTGTCTGCCGTGGGTGAACGTTACCTTTGACGGCTGCATTGGGCTTTCGCTTTCGCTTTCCCGGATGTACGTAACGTTTGTTGATATGGTTCTGAGGAAGAGTGTATGACAGTGCCGTGCCGTCCATGTTCGTGTGCCCTCCCATTGTGTGTATGCTATTGTCTGTGTACTTGAATGATGTATGTAGGTGTTAGTGGACATGTTTTACCAGTGGGGGGAAATGGATCGTCGATAGTTGCCGTCACTCTGTCACGGTCGAGATGACGCACCCTCCGTACAGAAAGGTGTCGAGAAAGTGAGTGTGTGTGTGTGTGTGTGTGTGTCCGTGAATTGGCAGTGTTTGGAGGTGGGCGTGCCCTGGATGTGGCCCGGAAAAGGCTGTTCGTTAGGCGGTAGTGTTGTGTGGACAGGGGAGGGGCATGCGTAACGCTGCTGGCATGGCATGGCATTTCGGGAGATGGGAGGGGGCAAACGAGGAAACGAGGAGCGGCGGCCAAAGACGGGACGGGGAGGGGCGCGGTTGTGGGTGGCTTGCGCCTGTGCTCGGCGTTGTGGTTTGTGCAAAAGAGGAGGAGAAAAACAATGTGAGTTGCCAGGGAGGGGAGCGGTGTTGTGTTGTGGTTGTCGTGGTGTAGCCGCAGACGCGGCTGTCAGTGAACGTGGCGAGACGGACGGATGCGCGGAGGGGCGGGGGCGGCGCATTTCGCCGGTGCCGTGCCGTGCCTGAAAGCCGCGTGGTCGCTGTGTTGTTGGTGGCGTGGGGGCGAGGAGAGTACCGTACGGGTGTGCTTGTGCGCCGGAAATGGCACACCTGCGCCCGCCCGTCTTGGAGGCTGATGGCTGTGGTGTGGAAATGGGGCGCGGTGATGTTGAAGCAGTTGAAGAACAGAAAAGAAACCAAGAAAACGGAAGGCGTGATGCGGCGGTGGTGGTGAGAGCGGGAAAAACAAAACAAAAAAAAAACAACAAAAAAAAGAAGGAAAAACAACAAGAAACAAAAAAGAAAACAAAAAGTCTATCAATATTAAAATGTAAATGGACCCAGGTATAACCTCCCTGCACAAATAGCAGAGAGTCCGATGATAATAAAAATGTGCCAGAATGTTAACGTCCCTACAAAACAAACCCAACGATAATATTAATGAAAGAGTGAACCGTATGTAACATTGCAACAGACATAATGAAACCTGATAAATTGTATAAGGGCAGCAGCGTTGACCTTTGGCCCTGTATTCAGAATAAAAAGAGCCAAGATCGTTACCCCAATGAAAAAAGACACTGAAACACGTATGTAACATAGTAGCGATGGCGAGACATTGTAGCATCTGTGACCAGAGAGTTTGCGCTGGACTGCGCGTGTTGCGAGCGGTTCTCAGTCAGTCAGTCAGTCAGTCAGTCAGTCAGTCAGTAGTCGTTGCGAGTCCGTAGCTCTGTGTAGTTGAGGGCTGTACTCTGTCAGTAGTCGTCGCGTGCAGTACGCTAATAGTCGTCATGCAGAGCGGTCGGTCAGTAGTAGCAGCCGAGTGCGGTTGTGTGATGTAGGCGGTCGGCAACACTGGTCAAGATGGTGAATAAGGTATACTGTTAATTAATACAATCATTAGATAATGAAAAATTGTATTTATTGTAATTATTCTCCAACAAGTTCCCCAATAATAATTTTTATTTCAAAGCATTTTTCAAACATTTAATTTTTTATTGAACTAAAGAGTTCGTTGCACTTCACATTTCATTCCACTTCTTTGAAGAAAAATGTCACTAAAATCACAAAAAAAGAGAATATTACTATTTGCAATGCAGTTCCTCCAAGCGCTGCGCAACAACCAGAGCAGAAATGTGACATCCATTTATTCGGAGGGTAACACTTTAATTCTGATTGTTTTTGCACAGGGCCAAAGACCGATATTTCGGTTTAATTGAAGTTTCTTGTCACTGAACGGACTTTTTTAAATGTTGTGTGAAGACTTTATATTTGAGTCAGATTGCGAATTTCACATTTTTGTTGCCATTTTCAATACCTCTCATTGTGGGCGAGGTTACAATTAGCGCAATGTCCATTGGCATCCGTAAATAACATTGTCCATTATTTTAAAATTTGCTGGGAGGTTACAACACACACACACAAAAAAAAAAAACAAAAAAAACAAAAAATTGCATTTATATCCGCTCCTCAATTGTAGATACCCCTTACACAGCTGTGTGCAATGAATGAGTGCTGGCTGGTAATTAATTGCACTCCTTGGAGGGAAATGCCATAGGAAGTAGTCTTTAAAAAGTGAATGTTTTTCGTTAAGAGACAAAGTTACTTTAGAAAAAAAGTAATAGTGGGGCTTTTGTTGTTGAACAAAATAAGTACAATGAACATACGTTATCAGATTTGCGCAATGCAGCGTCACACCACCTTTTGATTATAACACAATATACTATACATCGTCCCGAACCGTGACCAGAGTCGCGAGACGAGCAGAGCACGCCGCCGACGCCCGCTCAGTACAACCGTCCACCCGCTACTACTGTCGACCGACTACTACCTCTCCCGACTCGCGCTACAATATATATAACAACTGTTCCTGGCGACCCGGTGCGTGCCACTACTGTCGTCTGGCGCGGTCCAAGCGCCGACTAGCAGCGATAAAGAACTCTCTGGTCAGACAGAGATGCTGTCATGCCTCGCCATCGCTCTGGTAATGAATACATACGTGTTGCAGCGTGCGTACCACCGGAACACGCAGTGGCGGAGCCAAAGACTGTGTTGTCGAGGTCGAGTGCGAGTGGGAAGAGAGGCAGCGTCGGCACGGAGATGGAAGCGAGCGCGAGACGCACGGGGGCTGCGGCGTGGCGCGTTTGCGGTCGGCGCCTTTGGTGGCAACGGCCGGGACAAGCAGCGGTGTATGGTGTGGTGCGGGGCGGACAGGGGCGGCGGTGGACGGGGAGGAGGCGGCGCGACGACGGCATGGGGGCGAAAACGGGACGGGGGACGGCGGATGTTGGGAGGCGTCACGCGCGGACAGGACACAGACACAGAGACACACAGATTGGAAAGGGAGGGTGCGCGGTAGTAGTTGGGAATGTGCGTACCGTGCGGGATGGGAGTGGGCGAGGAACACGGTCGTGGCCCCTGTTTTGGGTGCGTGTGATGACGTCGGTGTGTTGTGGGAAGGGAAGGTGCTGTGGCGGCGGCGCGTAATGTGTGTTGGCAAGCGTCGGTTCGACTGCGACGTTGATGGGCAGGGCAGGGCAGGGCAAGGTTAATGGTGGTAGGAGTAGGCGTGTGGGCGCAAAAAATCTGCCGCTGCAGGCGGTGCCGTAACCGCCATGGCGGGAAGGAGAGAGGGCCAAAAGAAAGAAAGAAAGAAAGAAGAAAACAAAAAAAAAAAAGGAGGGGGGGGGGGGGCGAAAGTGGAGAGGCGGTGGTGTGAGAAGGGCGGGGGCGGAAGGAAGGCAGGAAGGACAAGAGGCGAGGCGACGGCTTGCTTTGTGTATCGGTCGGTCTCTGGCTATGCTTCGTTTTCTGCAGCAGGGTCGGTGCGCGGCGTGGCTCGCGGCAGTGGGAACGCCTGGTGGCTGGACGGCCAGCAATGCGGTTGGATGGGCGGCCACAGCACCGCACCTGTGCCCGAGGAGGAGACGCTGGCGGCGGGCCCTGAGGTGAGGCCGGCTCGGCTGGGGCTGTGGATGTGTAGGTGTGCGCCGCTGCTGCAACAACGAGTAAAACGCGAGGAGGAGGGATGGCGGTAGAGAGAAAAAAAAAAAGGTCGTGTTGTGTTGATGCGCAGGCAGACGCGTACAGAGGGACGAGCCCGGTCTGCAGCAGGGTGTGGCCGTGCCGAGTGCAGAGCAGCGGCGGCTCGGTTCGGTTCGGCCCGGCCCGGCCCGGCCCGGCGGGCCGCGCTGTTGTCGCGGACGTGAGCGCCCCCTGGCGGGCGGCCGGAGGCGGCGCGGCGTGTTGGACGTGTGGCTGGTGGCAGTGCACAATTTGCGAGTGGCTGGCGGTGTGGTGTGGCGGTTGGCGCGTCGGGCGGCGGAGAGGTATGTGTTGCGGGCGCCCTTTGCTGCGCTGCGTCGTTGCGTGTGCCGTACAGGGCGGGCGCTTGTCGACTGTGTGGGCGGTGTGGCGAATTGGCGTGAAACGGCTGCCGAGAGGTGTGTGGTAGCGAGCCGGTCGGTGGTGTCAGTGCGAAGGGGAATGTGCGTGCGTTTGGCGGTTTCGGTGTGCTTTTTGCGGCGTCAGAGTGGGAATTAGTGGGGCCGGCTGTTGTGTTGGTTCCTTGTGTCTTGTGTCGCGTAGCTTGATGGCAACGTGGAAGGACGCCGGTTTCGTTTCGAGCCTTGCGTGTGGTTGTCGACGTTGACTGGTTGGCGTGTGCCGATGCACGTGCATGTGTGGGTCGCGAGTGCGTTTTTGGCTGGCTGTGTGTGTGTGTGTGTGTGTGTGTGTGTGTGTGTGTGTGTGTGTTTTGGGGGGGGAAGGGGGAGGCGGTGGTGAAAGTGCAGTCGTTGCCACGGGCGTCGTCGGGTGGGGCTGGGGCTGTGCGTCGTGGCGGAAAGGTGGTAGGTTGCGGGAAGCGAGCCCGTCGTTGACGGTGTCGCGTGAGTTGTGAATCGAGTGGGGCGCGGGGCGCGGGACAGGAGCAGCGTGCCGCTGCGTCGTGGTCGTCAGCAGAGGCTGTGCGTGTGCTTGTCCTTTTTGTGGGCGGTTCGTGCGAGGCGTTTTGGTTTTGTGTTGCCCTAGTTGTTAGTTTATTTTGTTTGTGTTTGTTATTTTGAGACGACGACTGGTTGGTGGCGTGCGCGCGAAGTGGCGGTGTGCGCTTCCCGTGTCGTTTGTGTTGTTTGGTTTTTTTGTTTTTGTGTGTTTTTTTTTTTTTTTTTTTTGCACTGGGCCCCGGTGGGTGGGTGCGTGTGTGTCGATTGCCGGCTGGCGAAAGGTGCGCCATCGGCGGGGTGGGTCGCCGGCACAAGTAGAGGCGGCGGCGTTGTTGCTGTTGTTGTGTGGTGTTTGTTTTGTTCGGCTGTGTCGGCGAGCTGTGTTGCGGTGCGTGTGAATGGTGGTGCAAAGGTGCTGGCGTTGGGGCTGCGACTGCGACGGCGGCGAGCCGCGGGCGCGCCATTGATAGTGATGTTGTGAACAGCGGCTGTGTACGGTAGTGGTGTTGTTGTAGCACGACGTGCATCCGGGCCGGCGCGGAAAGCGCAGTTGCGGGCGGTTGCCCTTCGGTGCCAGCCATGTCGCGTGAGCGGCGGGTTGCTCTGGTGTCGACACGTGGTGCTCTGGGTTGTTGTGTGGTGCCCTTTGGCCGGTGGGGGTGGTTCGCGTGTGTCTCGTTCGCGCTCGGTGTCTGGTCGTGGTCGTGCTGCTCCCCCGTCTGTCGGCGGTTTCCGACGTCGTCTGTACGTTTTTGTTCGTTTGCGGCGTGCCTGCCGACGTCGTCCCGTCGCGACCTTTCAACCGAAAGTGTGGCGCCCGAAGGTGAACGAACGTAACCCTGACCTCGGCGCTTTACGCTGAGCCGAGCGAACCGAACCGAACCGAACCTAACCTAACCTAACCTGTGGTGTGGCGAGGTGAGCTCAGCCTGTGAGCCCCTAACGTCTACGTAAGGTAAGCTGTCCGGCTCACGCCTCACGTTTGAACGCTTTTTTAACCTACGTTTGACGCTTCTTAACCTAGCACCGACCCCTTAACCTAACGTGTAACCTAACCTAACCTAACCTAACCTAACCTCTGACGCCTGACGTGTTTGAATGCTTAACCTAAGTTTGACGCTTAACCTAACCCAAGTCCCCTTAACCTAACCCACGTCCACCTAACCTAACCTAACGTAGACGTGTAAACGTAATGTGTAACGCGTAACGTGTAAGGTCGGCTGTCGTGTGTGCTTGACGGCAGATTGGGTTGGTCTGTAGATTCGGATTGCGGTTTGCCTCGGTCGAGGGGTTGGGTCGGAAGCGGCGAGGGGCGGCGGCGCCTGTTGCGCAGGCGGCGTCCGTTTGCGGCGGGCAATTGTTGAGAAACGGCTGTGAATGTTGGCGGGCGAGAGGAGGAGGACGGCGCGCGATGTGGCCCGACGGCTGCGGGCCGATCGGGAAACGGCGGGAGGGCGACGGAAGGCGATGGGGCGGCGGAGGCGCGTTTGCACGGCCGTCATCGCCGCACGCCTCGGCTTGTGTGGCTGTGGCGCCGGCCGCGCTGGCCGGGCTGCCGCGGCGACGGTGTGGGAGTTTTGCCGAAGGTTTGGCCATTGTGGCGGGTCGTCGGCTGGGGCTGTGGGGGCGGCATTTGGGCGGGGGCGGCGATTCTCGGCGGGCCGACCCAGGCTGTAGCGCGCGGTAGCTGCAGTTTGGCCGTGGTTTGCGGCGCTGCCGTGGCGACTGGTTGGCGACTGTGGTGTGGCTGTGTGTAGCCCCATCCTCGGTGGTTTGAAAGGCGCGGGCGGTTGTGGCGCAGGTTTGGGGCTGCTCCGCACAGGCTGTCGGACGTTGGGCGGTAGCAAGCGCGGGAGGCGCGGCGCGGCGGCGCGCAGAGTGGCGGCCGCTCTCTCGGCCGTCCGCGCCCGCCCGCGACACTGGCTGGGCCTTGTGATTCTCTGCTCTGCTGCTGTGCTGTGCTTGCGTGCCTGCCTGCCGTCCCGCTCGCTCTCGCTGTGTGTTACGCGCGTCGTCGAAATGGCAGATCAGGCGGCTACGAACGAGACTGCTGCGGCACCCGCCGCCACCGGCACTACGAAGAAGGCCAAGTCTGCGTCGTCTGCGAAGAAGCCGCGCGCCAAGCCTGCGCACCCGCGCACCTCTGAGATGGTGACGGCCGCCATCAAGAGTCTGAAGGAGCGCGGCGGGTCGTCGCTGCAGGCGATCAAGAAGTACATAGCCGCGCACTACAAGCTGGACGCGGAGAAGCTGGCGCCGTTTATCAAGAAGTACCTCAAGTCGGCCGTCGTGGCGGGCGAGCTGGTGCAGACGAAGGGGAAGGGCGCGTCCGGCTCGTTCAAGCTTGCCGGCGCCGGCGGCGGGGGGGCGGCCGAGGGCGGCAAGGCTCGTGCTGGCGGTGCCAAGAAGAAGCGCGCCGCTCCGGCCAGCAAGGAGAAGAAGGGCGCCCGTGCGGCCGGCGCAAAGAAGGCTGGTGGCGTGAAGGCGGCGACCGGTCGGAAGGCGGGCGCCGCCAAGAAGGCGTCTGCGGCGTCGGCCGCTCCCGCGGGTGCGAAGAAGGCGGCTGCGGCCAAGCCGGCCAAGGCCAAGTCGCCGTCGAAGGCGAAGAAGGCCGCCAAGGTTCCGACGAAGAAGCCGAAGGCGCCGCGCCCGAAGAAGGCGACGACGCCGTCTAAGGCGAAGGCTTCGCCCAAGAAGAAGAAGTAGAGTAGAGGAGAAAGAGATGGGAAAGGAAGGGTTTGGCGCTTGACTCCGTCGTCCCCACCCCCCGTCGTCGTCTAGTGGCGCGCAAGAGACGCGCGGCCCAAAACGGCCCTTCTCAGGGCCATCAAAGCACGTCGGGGAAGGTTTTGATTGTCGTGTTGCGTTTGGTGTGGGTGTCTGTCTGGCGTTTCTGTATGCCCGTGGGGATGCTGTTTGCGTGCCGTGGTGGTTGGATTGCGGGGGTCGGTGGCGGGTGTGGGCGGCGGTAGCGGTAAGCGGTGTTGTTGTTGTTGTTGTTGTTGTTGTTGTTGTCGTGGTTGATTGTCGCCGTGTTTGTGGCGGCGGCCGACGGTTGGTTTTCTGTCACGTTGTTTTGTTTGAATACGTTGGTTGGCTTGCCTGCGTTCGTTCTTCTCGGATGTCTGTCTTGTCGAGTCGTGTCTGGTCTTTGTTTTGTTTTGTTCCTTTGTGTGTGTGTGTGTGTGTGTGTTATGTTTTGCAACGGGGGGCACGTTGAGATGCGGAAGGAGTCGGCGGGGATTTCGGTGGCGTGTAGAGCGAGCGAGCGCGCCTGCCTGGCCGTTGGCCGTCGGAGTGGAGTGCGGGTTTTTTTGTTTTCGAAACGAAAGCGGCGGCGGCCGGCCAGCCACCCGTGCGGTGTGACGTCGGCCGTTGGGCATTGTGCGCTTTGAGCGCCGGGGAGGGATGATGTGTGATTGTTGCGCGCTGCTAGCAGGCAGGCAGAGTGAGCGGGTGTGGCGGACGGACGGGAAGTGGTGGTTTTTGTTTTTGGGTTGCGGGGCGAGAGGCAGGCGACCGACAAAGTTTGCTCGCGACGGAGAGACGTTAGTGGCCCTGAAAAGGGCCGTTTTTGTTTGTGCGGTGCGGTGCCGCGGCGCGGTTTAGGCGCGCTCGCCGCGGATGCGGCGCGCGAGCTGGATGTCCTTGGGCATGATGGTGACGCGCTTGGCGTGGATTGCGCACAGGTTGGTGTCTTCGAAGAGGCCGACGAGGTAGGCCTCGCTGGCCTCCTGCAGGGCCATGACTGCGGAGCTCTGGAAGCGCAGGTCGGTCTTGAAGTCCTGGGCGATCTCGCGCACTAGGCGCTGGAATGGCAGCTTGCGGATGAGCAGCTCTGTGCTCTTCTGGTAGCGCCTGATTTCTCGCAGGGCGACGGTGCCCGGCCTGTAGCGGTGGGGCTTCTTGACGCCTCCGGTGGCGGGCGCGCTCTTCCTCGCCGCCTTGGTGGCGAGCTGTTTGCGCGGCGCCTTTCCGCCGGTGGACTTGCGGGCCGTTTGCTTTGTGCGGGCCATGGCGGTAGCGGTAGCGGTAGCGGAGCGGCGTGCGTGGAGGTTAGGTGCGGCGCGGCGTCCGGTGCTGCCTTGACAACGGGCCCGCGCGCCTCCGTGCTGCGCTTATATGCCCTCGGTTGCGCGTGGTGGGGGGAGGGCGGGCCAGAGTCTATATAGGGGGGCGGCGGGCGCGCTGGGCGCAGACCGTAGCCGACTCGCCAGCCGCTGCAGCTGCTGTTTGTGTGTGCACGTTGTTGCTTTGCCCGAGGAAGGAAGGAAGGATGACAGGCCGCGGCAAGGGAGGAAAGGGGCTCGGCAAGGGTGGCGCCAAGCGGCACCGCAAGGTGTTGCGCGACAACATCCAGGGCATCACGAAGCCCGCCATCCGCCGCCTGGCTCGCAGGGGCGGCGTGAAGCGCATCTCTGGTCTGATCTACGAGGAGACCCGCGGGGTGCTGAAGGTGTTCCTGGAGAACGTGATCCGCGACGCGGTGACGTACACTGAGCACGCCAAGCGCAAGACTGTGACGGCCATGGACGTGGTGTACGCCCTGAAGAGGCAGGGGCGCACCCTGTACGGTTTCGGCGGTTAGGCTGCGTCGCAGCGGGCGCTGGCCTTCCCGCGGCCGTGCTTGTGGGTGGGAGAGACTAGAAAACGGCCCTTTTCAGGGCCACCACACTGTTCGGAAGTTGAAAAGTGCGAAAGAGTCTGTGTTGTTGCTGCGTGTGTGCGCTGTGTTGTTTGTTTGTTTGTTTCTTTCCGTTTGAGCGACGTGATGTGACTGGGAGGGGAGAAGGAAAGGAAACGTGTCATGTGGCTGGCTGTGTGTGGAGCTGCTTCGTTTGTGTGTTTGTTATTGTGTGTCTTTGTATCGATCGCGACGGAGATGGCGGGCTGTGTGTTGTTGTGCGAGAGGCGGTGATTATTTGCTTGCGTGGTTTGTCTCTGTGTGTTTGTTTGCGGCGGCGTTGGGGTTTCCGAGGCAAGGCGTGTGGGCATAGGCGGCCGGATCAGCTGTTTCGTTCGTGTCGACGGCCGTTGCGCGCGGGAGTGGAGGGCGGTGTGTCGACACGCCTCCCTTTAACAATGGTCATTATTGCTGCCGTTGTCGGTTTGGAAGGCGACTGCGACGGTGCAAAATGTGTGTGTGTGTGTGTGTGTGTTGGGCCACACGGGCTGTGTGGACGACAAGATGGCGGACGTGCGCCGGCGGCGGCTGTGCAAAGTTAAAACAAAACAAGGTGCGGCGAGGACGACTGAAATTTTGCTTTGGACGTAGGTTTGTGTGGTGGCCCTGAAAAGGGCCGATTGTTGTGGGCCGAGCCGGCAAAGCGCGTTGCGTGCAGGGGAGCACGCGGCGCTGCGATTGCCTGGCCTCCTTTAGGCCTTCTTCTCGGTCTTCTTTGGCAGCAGGACGGCCTGGATGTTGGGCAGGACACCACCCTGTGCGATGGTGACGCCCGACAGGAGCTTGTTGAGCTCCTCGTCGTTGCGGATGGCAAGCTGCAGGTGGCGCGGGATGATGCGCGTCTTCTTGTTGTCGCGGGCCGCGTTTCCGGCCAGCTCGAGCACCTCAGCCGCGAGGTACTCCATGACGGCGGCGAGGTAGACGGGGGCCCCGGCGCCGACGCGCTCTGCGTAGTTTCCCTTGCGCAGGAGGCGGTGGATTCTGCCGACCGGGAACTGGAGCCCAGCCCTGCTTGAGCGGGACTTTGACTTGCCCTTGACTTTGCCTCCCTTTCCGCGTCCGGACATGGCGATGGGCTAGCGACGGTGCACACGAAACGGAAACGAAAAACGACCGGTGCGAGCGGCAGCGAGTCGAGCAGCGGAGTGCGTGCCGGCGCAGCCGGGGTGGGGGTGCTTTATGGGCTCGGGTGCGGCGGCCGGTTGCGCGCGCGCCCCATTGGTCGGCGGCCGCAACAGGGCGAGCTGGTAAAGGTGCGGCGGCGGCTGGCGGCGGGTGCCACTGTGTGGGGAGACGCTGACTAGAGCGGAGCGCTTGCTACTGGTGTTGCTGCTGCCGTACGTTGGTTCGAGATGCCGCCCAAGACTAGCGGGAAGGCCGCCAAGAAGGCTGGCAAGGCGCAGAAGAACATTTCGAAGGGCGACAAGAAGAAGAAGCGCAAGAGGAAGGAGAGCTATGCCATCTACATCTACAAGGTGCTGAAGCAGGTGCACCCTGACACGGGCATCTCGTCGAAGGCGATGAGCATCATGAACAGCTTCGTGAACGACATTTTCGAGCGCATTGCGGCCGAGGCGTCTCGCCTGGCGCACTACAACAAGCGCTCGACCATCACGTCCCGCGAGATCCAGACCGCTGTGCGGCTGTTGCTGCCTGGCGAGCTGGCCAAGCACGCCGTGAGCGAGGGCACGAAGGCGGTGACCAAGTACACGAGCTCCAAGTAAGGAGGTGGCTCTGGAATGGAAGGAAGGATGGAGAGAGAAGGCTCCTCCGTTGCGAGAGCGGCAAAACGGCCCTTTTCAGGGCCACCAACTTGCCTTTTGCGGGAAGGGCGGAATTGTTGTTGTTGTTTGTGTGGACGGCTGTGATGTATGTGTGCATTTTGATTGTGGGTGGGGGGGGGGGCGCGTCAAAGCGTGTTGCGCGGGGTACGGCCACGAGGTTGGTCGCCGTGGCGTGGAATGGTGGCACGCCTCGTTGGCGTGGTTTTTGACCCATTGGTGTTGTTGGTGTGTGTGTGTGTGTGTGTGTGTGTGTGTTACCCGTCTGCGAGGGGGGACAGTGTGATCGGCGACTTTTGTGTCACCGTAACGACGGCCGTTTGCGGGTTTGTTTTTTTGCACATCATACATGGCGAGGGTGAAATGTGAAATGTTTTTGTTTGGTTTTTTTTTTGCCGCCCACTATTCCCTTTGCTGTACGCCGAGTTTGACAATGGTGCGACGTAACTGCAGCGTGGAGGTGTGTGAGTGACGTTGAAATGAACGTGCCATTAAGACGCATTGTTGTTGTATTGTACTGTACGTGTACGGCGACACGCACGATGATGTACCATTCGACTCTGATGTTTGATAGCCGTGTCTGACTGATTGCGTACGACGCACGCACACCGATGTCGTCATTCAAGATGCACGCTAGACGACGACGGCGGCGGTCGTTTGTTTGGCGAATGTCTGTACACGTGTTTGTCTGTGTCCATCCGGTATGTATTTGTTTGTTTGAAAGTGTTTTGTGTGTCGGTGACGTGGTCCGATGCGTCGCCCCCTGAGTAACTGTCGATCGGCGCGATAGACCGGCGTCACGCAACTGAACCGAAGTCTTGGGCACACCCGTCATACTGTTGTACACCGTCGCGCTGAGAACGGTAACGAAAGGTTGACTTTGATCGGTCGAATGTCTGGGCAGAACGTGAGGAATGAGGCAAGAGTGCAAGGAGGGGGGGCAAAAGAGAGAGGAAGGGAAAAAGGGGAGAAACGCATTCGTAGAGCAACGGAACGTTCCCGTGTCGGAGGCGTATTGGAGCCGCACTGAAATGCGTTTAACGGCGGCGCGGCTGCAAGTGTCTGCCGTGGTGAACGTTACCTTTGACGGCTGCATTGGGCTTTCGCTTTCGCTTTCCCGGATGTACGTAACGTTTGTTGATATGGTTCTGAGGAAGAGTGTATGACAGTGCCGTGCCGTCCATGTTCGTGTGCCCTCCCATTGTGTGTATGCTATTGTCTGTGTACTTGAATGATGTATGTAGGTGTTAGTGGACATGTTTTACCAGTGGGGGGAAATGGATCGTCGATAGTTGCCGTCACTCTGTCACGGTCGAGATGACGCACCCTCCGTACAGAAAGGTGTCGAGAAAGTGAGTGTGTGTGTGTGTGTGTGTGTGTCCGTGAATTGGCAGTGTTTGGAGGTGGGCGTGCCCTGGATGTGGCCCGGAAAAGGCTGTTCGTTAGGCGGTAGTGTTGTGTGGACAGGGGAGGGGCATGCGTAACGCTGCTGGCATGGCATGGCATTTCGGGAGATGGGAGGGGGCAAACGAGGAAACGAGGAGCGGCGGCCAAAGACGGGACGGGGAGGGGCGCGGTGTGGGTGGCTTGCGCCTGTGCTCGGCGTTGTGGTTTGTGCAAAAGAGGAGGAGAAAAACAATGTGAGTTGCCAGGGAGGGGAGCGGTGTTGTGTTGTGGTTGTCGTGGTGTAGCCGCAGACGCGGCTGTCAGTGAACGTGGCGAGACGGACGGATGCGCGGAGGGGCGGGGGCGGCGCATTTCGCCGGTGCCGTGCCGTGCCTGAAAGCCGCGTGGTCGCTGTGTTGTTGGTGGCGTGGGGGCGAGGAGAGTACCGTACGGGTGTGCTTGTGCGCCGGAAATGGCACACTGCGCCCGCCCGTCTTGGAGGCTGATGGCTGTGGTGTGGAAATGGGGCGCGGTGATGTTGAAGCAGTTGAAGAACAGAAAAGAAACCAAGAAAACGGAAGGCGTGATGCGGCGGTGGTGGTGAGAGCGGGAAAAACAAAACAAAAAAAAAAACAACAAAAAAAAAGAAGGAAAAACAACAAGAAACAAAAAAGAAAACAAAAAGTCTATCAATATTAAAATGTAAATGGACCCAGGTATAACCTCCCTGCACAAATAGCAGAGAGTCCGATGATAATAAAAATGTGCCAGAATGTTAACGTCCCTACAAAACAAACCCAACGATAATATTAATGAAAGAGTGAACCGTATGTAACATTGCAACAGACATAATGAAACCTGATAAATTGTATAAGGGCAGCAGCGTTGACCTTTGGCCCTGTATTCAGAATAAAAAGAGCCAAAGATCGTTACCCCAATGAAAAAGACACTGAAACACGTATGTAACATAGTAGCGATGGCGAGACATTGTAGCATCTGTGACCAGAGAGTTTGCGCTGGACTGCGCGTGTTGCGAGCGGTTCTCAGTCAGTCAGTCAGTCAGTCAGTCAGTAGTCGTTGCGAGTCCGTAGCTCTGTGTAGTTGAGGGCTGTACTCTGTCAGTAGTCGTCGCGTGCAGTACGCTAATAGTCGTCATGCAGAGCGGTCGGTCAGTAGTAGCAGCCGAGTGCGGTTGTGTGATGTAGGCGGTCGGCAACACTGGTCAAGATGGTGAATAAGGTATACTGTTAATTAATACAATCATTAGATAATGAAAAATTGTATTTATTGTAATTATTCTCCAACAAGTTCCCCAATAATAATTTTTATTTCAAAAGCATTTTTCAAACATTTAATTTTTTATTGAACTAAAGAGTTCGTTGCACTTCACATTTCATTCCACTTCTTTGAAGAAAAATGTCACTAAAATCACAAAAAAAGAGAATATTACTATTTGCAATGCAGTTCCTCCAAGCGCTGCGCAACAACCAGAGCAGAAATGTGACATCCATTTATTCGGAGGTAACACTTTAATTCTGATTGTTTTGCACAGGGCCAAAGACCGATATTTCGGTTTAATTGAAGTTTCTTGTCACTGAACGGACTTTTTTAAATGTTGTGTGAAGACTTTATATTTGAGTCAGATTGCGAATTTCACATTTTTGTTGCCATTTTCAATACCTCTCATTGTGGGCGAGGTTACAATTAGCGCAATGTCCATTGGCATCCGTAAATAACATTGTCCATTATTTTAAAATTTGCTGGGAGGTTACAACACACACACACAAAAAAAAAAAACAAAAAAAACAAAAAATTGCATTTATATCCGCTCCTCAATTGTAGATACCCCTTACACAGCTGTGTGCAATGAATGAGTGCTGGCTGGTAATTAATTGCACTCCTTGGAGGGAAATGCCATAGGAAGTAGTCTTTAAAAAGTGAATGTTTTTCGTTAAGAGACAAAAGTTACTTTAGAAAAAAAGTAATAGTGGGGCTTTTGTTGTTGAACAAAATAAGTACAATGAACATACGTTATCAGATTTGCGCAATGCAGCGTCACACCACCTTTTGATTATAACACAATATACTATACATCGTCCCGAACCGTGACCAGAGTCGCGAGACGAGCAGAGCACGCCGCCGACGCCCGCTCAGTACAACCGTCCACCCGCTACTACTGTCGACCGACTACTACCTCTCCCGACTCGCGCTACAATATATATAACAACTGTTCCTGGCGACCCGGTGCGTGCCACTACTGTCGTCTGGCGCGGTCCAAGCGCCGACTAGCAGCGATAAAGAACTCTCTGGTCAGACAGAGATGCTGTCATGCCTCGCCATCGCTCTGGTAATGAATACATACGTGTTGCAGCGTGCGTACCACCGGAACACGCAGTGGCGGAGCCAAAGACTGTGTTGTCGAGGTCGAGTGCGAGTGGGAAGAGAGGCAGCGTCGGCACGGAGATGGAAGCGAGCGCGAGACGCACGGGGGCTGCGGCGTGGCGCGTTTGCGGTCGGCGCCTTTGGTGGCAACGGCCGGGACAAGCAGCGGTGTATGGTGTGGTGCGGGGCGGACAGGGGCGGCGGTGGACGGGGAGGAGGCGGCGCGACGACGGCATGGGGGCGAAAACGGGACGGGGGACGGCGGATGTTGGGAGGCGTCACGCGCGGACAGGACACAGACACAGAGACACACAGATTGGAAAGGGAGGGTGCGCGGTAGTAGTTGGGAATGTGCGTACCGTGCGGGATGGGAGTGGGCGAGGAACACGGTCGTGGCCCCTGTTTTGGGTGCGTGTGATGACGTCGGTGTGTTGTGGGAAGGGAAGGTGCTGTGGCGGCGGCGCGTAATGTGTGTTGGCAAGCGTCGGTTCGACTGCGACGTTGATGGGCAGGGCAGGGCAGGGCAAGGTTAATGGTGGTAGGAGTAGGCGTGTGGGCGCAAAAAATCTGCCGCTGCAGGCGGTGCCGTAACCGCCATGGCGGGAAGGAGAGAGGGCCAAAAGAAAGAAAGAAAGAAAGAAGAAAACAAAAAAAAAAAGGAGGGGGGGGGGCGAAAGTGGAGAGGCGGTGGTGTGAGAAGGGCGGGGGCGGAAGGAAGGCAGGAAGGACAAGAGGCGAGGCGACGGCTTGCTTTGTGTATCGGTCGGTCTCTGGCTATGCTTCGTTTTCTGCAGCAGGGTCGGTGCGCGGCGTGGCTCGCGGCAGTGGGAACGCCTGGTGGCTGGACGGCCAGCAATGCGGTTGGATGGGCGGCCACAGCACCGCACCTGTGCCCGAGGAGGAGACGCTGGCGGCGGGCCCTGAGGTGAGGCCGGCTCGGCTGGGGCTGTGGATGTGTAGGTGTGCGCCGCTGCTGCAACAACGAGTAAAACGCGAGGAGGAGGGATGGCGGTAGAGAGAAAAAAAAAAAGGTCGTGTTGTGTTGATGCGCAGGCAGACGCGTACAGAGGGACGAGCCCGGTCTGCAGCAGGGTGTGGCCGTGCCGAGTGCAGAGCAGCGGCGGCTCGGTTCGGTTCGGCCCGGCCCGGCCCGGCCCGGCGGGCCGCGCTGTTGTCGCGGACGTGAGCGCCCCCTGGCGGGCGGCCGGAGGCGGCGCGGCGTGTTGGACGTGTGGCTGGTGGCAGTGCACAATTTGCGAGTGGCTGGCGGTGTGGTGTGGCGGTTGGCGCGTCGGGCGGCGGAGAGGTATGTGTTGCGGGCGCCCTTTGCTGCGCTGCGTCGTTGCGTGTGCCGTACAGGGCGGGCGCTTGTCGACTGTGTGGGCGGTGTGGCGAATTGGCGTGAAACGGCTGCCGAGAGGTGTGTGGTAGCGAGCCGGTCGGTGGTGTCAGTGCGAAGGGGAATGTGCGTGCGTTTGGCGGTTTCGGTGTGCTTTTTGCGGCGTCAGAGTGGGAATTAGTGGGGCCGGCTGTTGTGTTGGTTCCTTGTGTCTTGTGTCGCGTAGCTTGATGGCAACGTGGAAGGACGCCGGTTTCGTTTCGAGCCTTGCGTGTGGTTGTCGACGTTGACTGGTTGGCGTGTGCCGATGCACGTGCATGTGTGGGTCGCGAGTGCGTTTTTGGCTGGCTGTGTGTGTGTGTGTGTGTGTGTGTGTGTGTGTGTGTGTGTGTGTGTTTTGGGGGGGGAAGGGGGAGGCGGTGGTGAAAGTGCAGTCGTTGCCACGGGCGTCGTCGGGTGGGGCTGGGGCTGTGCGTCGTGGCGGAAAGGTGGTAGGTTGCGGGAAGCGAGCCCGTCGTTGACGGTGTCGCGTGAGTTGTGAATCGAGTGGGGCGCGGGGCGCGGGACAGGAGCAGCGTGCCGCTGCGTCGTGGTCGTCAGCAGAGGCTGTGCGTGTGCTTGTCCTTTTTGTGGGCGGTTCGTGCGAGGCGTTTTGGTTTTGTGTTGCCCTAGTTGTTAGTTTATTTTGTTTGTGTTTGTTATTTTGAGACGACGACTGGTTGGTGGCGTGCGCGCGAAGTGGCGGTGTGCGCTTCCCGTGTCGTTTGTGTTGTTTGGTTTTTTTGTTTTTGTGTGTTTTTTTTTTTTTTTTTTTTGCACTGGGCCCCGGTGGGTGGGTGCGTGTGTGTCGATTGCCGGCTGGCGAAAGGTGCGCCATCGGCGGGGTGGGTCGCCGGCACAAGTAGAGGCGGCGGCGTTGTTGCTGTTGTTGTGTGGTGTTTGTTTTGTTCGGCTGTGTCGGCGAGCTGTGTTGCGGTGCGTGTGAATGGTGGTGCAAAGGTGCTGGCGTTGGGGCTGCGACTGCGACGGCGGCGAGCCGCGGGCGCGCCATTGATAGTGATGTTGTGAACAGCGGCTGTGTACGGTAGTGGTGTTGTTGTAGCACGACGTGCATCCGGGCCGGCGCGGAAAGCGCAGTTGCGGGCGGTTGCCCTTCGGTGCCAGCCATGTCGCGTGAGCGGCGGGTTGCTCTGGTGTCGACACGTGGTGCTCTGGGTTGTTGTGTGGTGCCCTTTGGCCGGTGGGGGTGGTTCGCGTGTGTCTCGTTCGCGCTCGGTGTCTGGTCGTGGTCGTGCTGCTCCCCCGTCTGTCGGCGGTTTCCGACGTCGTCTGTACGTTTTTGTTCGTTTGCGGCGTGCCTGCCGACGTCGTCCCGTCGCGACCTTTCAACCGAAAGTGTGGCGCCCGAAGGTGAACGAACGTAACCCTGACCTCGGCGCTTTACGCTGAGCCGAGCGAACCGAACCGAACCGAACCTAACCTAACCTAACCTGTGGTGTGGCGAGGTGAGCTCAGCCTGTGAGCCCCTAACGTCTACGTAAGGTAAGCTGTCCGGCTCACGCCTCACGTTTGAACGCTTTTTTAACCTACGTTTGACGCTTCTTAACCTAGCACCGACCCCTTAACCTAACGTGTAACCTAACCTAACCTAACCTAACCTAACCTCTGACGCCTGACGTGTTTGAATGCTTAACCTAAGTTTGACGCTTAACCTAACCCAAGTCCCCTTAACCTAACCCACGTCCACCTAACCTAACCTAACGTAGACGTGTAAACGTAATGTGTAACGCGTAACGTGTAAGGTCGGCTGTCGTGTGTGCTTGACGGCAGATTGGGTTGGTCTGTAGATTCGGATTGCGGTTTGCCTCGGTCGAGGGGTTGGGTCGGAAGCGGCGAGGGGCGGCGGCGCCTGTTGCGCAGGCGGCGTCCGTTTGCGGCGGGCAATTGTTGAGAAACGGCTGTGAATGTTGGCGGGCGAGAGGAGGAGGACGGCGCGCGATGTGGCCCGACGGCTGCGGGCCGATCGGGAAACGGCGGGAGGGCGACGGAAGGCGATGGGGCGGCGGAGGCGCGTTTGCACGGCCGTCATCGCCGCACGCCTCGGCTTGTGTGGCTGTGGCGCCGGCCGCGCTGGCCGGGCTGCCGCGGCGACGGTGTGGGAGTTTTGCCGAAGGTTTGGCCATTGTGGCGGGTCGTCGGCTGGGGCTGTGGGGGCGGCATTTGGGCGGGGGCGGCGATTCTCGGCGGGCCGACCCAGGCTGTAGCGCGCGGTAGCTGCAGTTTGGCCGTGGTTTGCGGCGCTGCCGTGGCGACTGGTTGGCGACTGTGGTGTGGCTGTGTGTAGCCCCATCCTCGGTGGTTTGAAAGGCGCGGGCGGTTGTGGCGCAGGTTTGGGGCTGCTCCGCACAGGCTGTCGGACGTTGGGCGGTAGCAAGCGCGGGAGGCGCGGCGCGGCGGCGCGCAGAGTGGCGGCCGCTCTCTCGGCCGTCCGCGCCCGCCCGCGACACTGGCTGGGCCTTGTGATTCTCTGCTCTGCTGCTGTGCTGTGCTTGCGTGCCTGCCTGCCGTCCCGCTCGCTCTCGCTGTGTGTTACGCGCGTCGTCGAAATGGCAGATCAGGCGGCTACGAACGAGACTGCTGCGGCACCCGCCGCCACCGGCACTACGAAGAAGGCCAAGTCTGCGTCGTCTGCGAAGAAGCCGCGCGCCAAGCCTGCGCACCCGCGCACCTCTGAGATGGTGACGGCCGCCATCAAGAGTCTGAAGGAGCGCGGCGGGTCGTCGCTGCAGGCGATCAAGAAGTACATAGCCGCGCACTACAAGCTGGACGCGGAGAAGCTGGCGCCGTTTATCAAGAAGTACCTCAAGTCGGCCGTCGTGGCGGGCGAGCTGGTGCAGACGAAGGGGAAGGGCGCGTCCGGCTCGTTCAAGCTTGCCGGCGCCGGCGGCGGGGGGGCGGCCGAGGGCGGCAAGGCTCGTGCTGGCGGTGCCAAGAAGAAGCGCGCCGCTCCGGCCAGCAAGGAGAAGAAGGGCGCCCGTGCGGCCGGCGCAAAGAAGGCTGGTGGCGTGAAGGCGGCGACCGGTCGGAAGGCGGGCGCCGCCAAGAAGGCGTCTGCGGCGTCGGCCGCTCCCGCGGGTGCGAAGAAGGCGGCTGCGGCCAAGCCGGCCAAGGCCAAGTCGCCGTCGAAGGCGAAGAAGGCCGCCAAGGTTCCGACGAAGAAGCCGAAGGCGCCGCGCCCGAAGAAGGCGACGACGCCGTCTAAGGCGAAGGCTTCGCCCAAGAAGAAGAAGTAGAGTAGAGGAGAAAGAGATGGGAAAGGAAGGGTTTGGCGCTTGACTCCGTCGTCCCCACCCCCCGTCGTCGTCTAGTGGCGCGCAAGAGACGCGCGGCCCAAAACGGCCCTTCTCAGGGCCATCAAAGCACGTCGGGGAAGGTTTTGATTGTCGTGTTGCGTTTGGTGTGGGTGTCTGTCTGGCGTTTCTGTATGCCCGTGGGGATGCTGTTTGCGTGCCGTGGTGGTTGGATTGCGGGGGTCGGTGGCGGGTGTGGGCGGCGGTAGCGGTAAGCGGTGTTGTTGTTGTTGTTGTTGTTGTTGTTGTTGTCGTGGTTGATTGTCGCCGTGTTTGTGGCGGCGGCCGACGGTTGGTTTTCTGTCACGTTGTTTTGTTTGAATACGTTGGTTGGCTTGCCTGCGTTCGTTCTTCTCGGATGTCTGTCTTGTCGAGTCGTGTCTGGTCTTTGTTTTGTTTTGTTCCTTTGTGTGTGTGTGTGTGTGTGTGTTATGTTTTGCAACGGGGGGCACGTTGAGATGCGGAAGGAGTCGGCGGGGATTTCGGTGGCGTGTAGAGCGAGCGAGCGCGCCTGCCTGGCCGTTGGCCGTCGGAGTGGAGTGCGGGTTTTTTTGTTTTCGAAACGAAAGCGGCGGCGGCCGGCCAGCCACCCGTGCGGTGTGACGTCGGCCGTTGGGCATTGTGCGCTTTGAGCGCCGGGGAGGGATGATGTGTGATTGTTGCGCGCTGCTAGCAGGCAGGCAGAGTGAGCGGGTGTGGCGGACGGACGGGAAGTGGTGGTTTTTGTTTTTGGGTTGCGGGGCGAGAGGCAGGCGACCGACAAAGTTTGCTCGCGACGGAGAGACGTTAGTGGCCCTGAAAAGGGCCGTTTTTGTTTGTGCGGTGCGGTGCCGCGGCGCGGTTTAGGCGCGCTCGCCGCGGATGCGGCGCGCGAGCTGGATGTCCTTGGGCATGATGGTGACGCGCTTGGCGTGGATTGCGCACAGGTTGGTGTCTTCGAAGAGGCCGACGAGGTAGGCCTCGCTGGCCTCCTGCAGGGCCATGACTGCGGAGCTCTGGAAGCGCAGGTCGGTCTTGAAGTCCTGGGCGATCTCGCGCACTAGGCGCTGGAATGGCAGCTTGCGGATGAGCAGCTCTGTGCTCTTCTGGTAGCGCCTGATTTCTCGCAGGGCGACGGTGCCCGGCCTGTAGCGGTGGGGCTTCTTGACGCCTCCGGTGGCGGGCGCGCTCTTCCTCGCCGCCTTGGTGGCGAGCTGTTTGCGCGGCGCCTTTCCGCCGGTGGACTTGCGGGCCGTTTGCTTTGTGCGGGCCATGGCGGTAGCGGTAGCGGTAGCGGAGCGGCGTGCGTGGAGGTTAGGTGCGGCGCGGCGTCCGGTGCTGCCTTGACAACGGGCCCGCGCGCCTCCGTGCTGCGCTTATATGCCCTCGGTTGCGCGTGGTGGGGGGAGGGCGGGCCAGAGTCTATATAGGGGGGCGGCGGGCGCGCTGGGCGCAGGAGAATCAGACCAAACCCAGCAAAAACGCAAACAGTACTCTTTCGACACAGAAACCTGACCAAAAAGAGACAGCAAAACGACAACGACATACAATTAACACTCTGGAACACGCCACTCAGACTTGCCAACACGGCCAGGTATCTTGGCGTGTTCCTAGACAAACACATGAACTGGATGACTCACCTGAATTACCTTCTCGACAAGACTAGAAAACGCCAAAGACTGATACGACAAGTACAAGGACGCCTCCGTGGCTGCAGTATGGAAACTGCCATACATACTTACAAAACTTTTATCAGACCTGTCCTCGAATACGCCAGCGCCCCGCTGGGAGGAATTCCGCACACGGTAGCAGACAGACTTTACAGTACAGAACGACGACTGCTCCGCAACCTTGCGAGACTCCCAGCAAGGACGCCCAGCAACGACGTATACGAAATAGTTAACGTGGAACCACTACAGACACGACTGACAAAACTGCGCGCGAACTACGGACAACGAATACTAACGCAAAGACCTGACATGGAAAACCTAATTACAACAAGACCTCGTACTCAACGACTCCCTAAATACAAGTATGTCTGCCCAGCGCGTACGGTAGCACAAAACACATCACACCACTTCCCAGACTTAGCCCCAACTATGGAACCGCTGACAACCCATACCACTACCCCTCCCCACCTAGACGTCAGACAATAAAACACAGACAATCATATACCCTCTCTCCCTCTATCTCCCCCTCTCTCTCTCTCCCTCTCTCTCTCTTTCTCTCTCTCTCACTCTCTCTCCCTCTCTCTCTCTCACACACACACGCACACACACACACACAAACAACAAAACGACAACACTCGCACACTTAAACAAGCCGGCACACTCTTCAACTACTCAATCCTGTTCTGCCACTGGAAAAAAAAAAAAAAAAAGAAAAATATGAAAATAGAAAACAGCTATAATTGTACAACAAAGCAAGCAACAACACAATCATTATTATATGCCACTCACAGACTTACTTCAAAAACCTCTTCTCATATGCTATCCTCCCCTCTGCTCCACAACCGAACACAAACGTAATTTAGGAAATATTACACACAAATCACACACAGAAACACTACACACCCTAATGTAATTCATATCTTGTTGTTAAACCCTAATACTATATCCTTTGTTAAACCAAAATACAACCTTGTTACACTTACTACAACCTTGTTAATTATATAAAATTGTTAAACTTACTATAACCTTGTTAATCATATAAAATTGTTAATCACATATTATAAGGCTAAATGTTAATTAATTGTTAATGACCACATCAAAGTGCAAAAAATTTGTAAAGCACCTTTCTGCAAGCACTTTAAATTATATCAAAAAAGAAAATAAAATTGTAAACCTCGCCTAAGGCTAAAAAGTGCAATGCAAGCACTAGAATAGCCCGCCCTCCCCCTTAAGGGAAGGGAATGAAATGTGCTAAAAAAAAAAAAAAAAAAAAAAAAAAAAAAAAAAAAAAAAAAAAAAAAAGCGCTGGGCGCAGACCGTAGCCGACTCGCCAGCCGCTGCAGCTGCTGTTTGTGTGTGCACGTTGTTGCTTTGCCCGAGGAAGGAAGGAAGGATGACAGGCCGCGGCAAGGGAGGAAAGGGGCTCGGCAAGGGTGGCGCCAAGCGGCACCGCAAGGTGTTGCGCGACAACATCCAGGGCATCACGAAGCCCGCCATCCGCCGCCTGGCTCGCAGGGGCGGCGTGAAGCGCATCTCTGGTCTGATCTACGAGGAGACCCGCGGGGTGCTGAAGGTGTTCCTGGAGAACGTGATCCGCGACGCGGTGACGTACACTGAGCACGCCAAGCGCAAGACTGTGACGGCCATGGACGTGGTGTACGCCCTGAAGAGGCAGGGGCGCACCCTGTACGGTTTCGGCGGTTAGGCTGCGTCGCAGCGGGCGCTGGCCTTCCCGCGGCCGTGCTTGTGGGTGGGAGAGACTAGAAAACGGCCCTTTTCAGGGCCACCACACTGTTCGGAAGTTGAAAAGTGCGAAAGAGTCTGTGTTGTTGCTGCGTGTGTGCGCTGTGTTGTTTGTTTGTTTGTTTCTTTCCGTTTGAGCGACGTGATGTGACTGGGAGGGGAGAAGGAAAGGAAACGTGTCATGTGGCTGGCTGTGTGTGGAGCTGCTTCGTTTGTGTGTTTGTTATTGTGTGTCTTTGTATCGATCGCGACGGAGATGGCGGGCTGTGTGTTGTTGTGCGAGAGGCGGTGATTATTTGCTTGCGTGGTTTGTCTCTGTGTGTTTGTTTGCGGCGGCGTTGGGGTTTCCGAGGCAAGGCGTGTGGGCATAGGCGGCCGGATCAGCTGTTTCGTTCGTGTCGACGGCCGTTGCGCGCGGGAGTGGAGGGCGGTGTGTCGACACGCCTCCCTTTAACAATGGTCATTATTGCTGCCGTTGTCGGTTTGGAAGGCGACTGCGACGGTGCAAAATGTGTGTGTGTGTGTGTGTGTGTTGGGCCACACGGGCTGTGTGGACGACAAGATGGCGGACGTGCGCCGGCGGCGGCTGTGCAAAGTTAAAACAAAACAAGGTGCGGCGAGGACGACTGAAATTTTGCTTTGGACGTAGGTTTGTGTGGTGGCCCTGAAAAGGGCCGATTGTTGTGGGCCGAGCCGGCAAAGCGCGTTGCGTGCAGGGGAGCACGCGGCGCTGCGATTGCCTGGCCTCCTTTAGGCCTTCTTCTCGGTCTTCTTTGGCAGCAGGACGGCCTGGATGTTGGGCAGGACACCACCCTGTGCGATGGTGACGCCCGACAGGAGCTTGTTGAGCTCCTCGTCGTTGCGGATGGCAAGCTGCAGGTGGCGCGGGATGATGCGCGTCTTCTTGTTGTCGCGGGCCGCGTTTCCGGCCAGCTCGAGCACCTCAGCCGCGAGGTACTCCATGACGGCGGCGAGGTAGACGGGGGCCCCGGCGCCGACGCGCTCTGCGTAGTTTCCCTTGCGCAGGAGGCGGTGGATTCTGCCGACCGGGAACTGGAGCCCAGCCCTGCTTGAGCGGGACTTTGACTTGCCCTTGACTTTGCCTCCCTTTCCGCGTCCGGACATGGCGATGGGCTAGCGACGGTGCACACGAAACGGAAACGAAAAACGACCGGTGCGAGCGGCAGCGAGTCGAGCAGCGGAGTGCGTGCCGGCGCAGCCGGGGTGGGGGTGCTTTATGGGCTCGGGTGCGGCGGCCGGTTGCGCGCGCGCCCCATTGGTCGGCGGCCGCAACAGGGCGAGCTGGTAAAGGTGCGGCGGCGGCTGGCGGCGGGTGCCACTGTGTGGGGAGACGCTGACTAGAGCGGAGCGCTTGCTACTGGTGTTGCTGCTGCCGTACGTTGGTTCGAGATGCCGCCCAAGACTAGCGGGAAGGCCGCCAAGAAGGCTGGCAAGGCGCAGAAGAACATTTCGAAGGGCGACAAGAAGAAGAAGCGCAAGAGGAAGGAGAGCTATGCCATCTACATCTACAAGGTGCTGAAGCAGGTGCACCCTGACACGGGCATCTCGTCGAAGGCGATGAGCATCATGAACAGCTTCGTGAACGACATTTTCGAGCGCATTGCGGCCGAGGCGTCTCGCCTGGCGCACTACAACAAGCGCTCGACCATCACGTCCCGCGAGATCCAGACCGCTGTGCGGCTGTTGCTGCCTGGCGAGCTGGCCAAGCACGCCGTGAGCGAGGGCACGAAGGCGGTGACCAAGTACACGAGCTCCAAGTAAGGAGGTGGCTCTGGAATGGAAGGAAGGATGGAGAGAGAAGGCTCCTCCGTTGCGAGAGCGGCAAAACGGCCCTTTTCAGGGCCACCAACTTGCCTTTTGCGGGAAGGGCGGAATTGTTGTTGTTGTTTGTGTGGACGGCTGTGATGTATGTGTGCATTTTGATTGTGGGTGGGGGGGGGGGGCGCGTCAAAGCGTGTTGCGCGGGGTACGGCCACGAGGTTGGTCGCCGTGGCGTGGAATGGTGGCACGCCTCGTTGGCGTGGTTTTTGACCCATTGGTGTTGTTGGTGTGTGTGTGTGTGTGTGTGTGTGTGTTACCCGTCTGCGAGGGGGGACAGTGTGATCGGCGACTTTTGTGTCACCGTAACGACGGCCGTTTGCGGGTTTGTTTTTTTGCACATCATACATGGCGAGGGTGAAATGTGAAATGTTTTTGTTTGGTTTTTTTTTTGCCGCCCACTATTCCCTTTGCTGTACGCCGAGTTTGACAATGGTGCGACGTAACTGCAGCGTGGAGGTGTGTGAGTGACGTTGAAATGAACGTGCCATTAAGACGCATTGTTGTTGTATTGTACTGTACGTGTACGGCGACACGCACGATGATGTACCATTCGACTCTGATGTTTGATAGCCGTGTCTGACTGATTGCGTACGACGCACGCACACCGATGTCGTCATTCAAGATGCACGCTAGACGACGACGGCGGCGGTCGTTTGTTTGGCGAATGTCTGTACACGTGTTTGTCTGTGTCCATCCGGTATGTATTTGTTTGTTTGAAAGTGTTTTGTGTGTCGGTGACGTGGTCCGATGCGTCGCCCCCTGAGTAACTGTCGATCGGCGCGATAGACCGGCGTCACGCAACTGAACCGAAGTCTTGGGCACACCCGTCATACTGTTGTACACCGTCGCGCTGAGAACGGTAACGAAAGGTTGACTTTGATCGGTCGAATGTCTGGGCAGAACGTGAGGAATGAGGCAAGAGTGCAAGGAGGGGGGGCAAAAGAGAGAGGAAGGGAAAAAGGGGAGAAACGCATTCGTAGAGCAACGGAACGTTCCCGTGTCGGAGGCGTATTGGAGCCGCACTGAAATGCGTTTAACGGCGGCGCGGCTGCAAGTGTCTGCCGTGGTGAACGTTACCTTTGACGGCTGCATTGGGCTTTCGCTTTCGCTTTCCCGGATGTACGTAACGTTTGTTGATATGGTTCTGAGGAAGAGTGTATGACAGTGCCGTGCCGTCCATGTTCGTGTGCCCTCCCATTGTGTGTATGCTATTGTCTGTGTACTTGAATGATGTATGTAGGTGTTAGTGGACATGTTTTACCAGTGGGGGGAAATGGATCGTCGATAGTTGCCGTCACTCTGTCACGGTCGAGATGACGCACCCTCCGTACAGAAAGGTGTCGAGAAAGTGAGTGTGTGTGTGTGTGTGTGTGTGTCCGTGAATTGGCAGTGTTTGGAGGTGGGCGTGCCCTGGATGTGGCCCGGAAAAGGCTGTTCGTTAGGCGGTAGTGTTGTGTGGACAGGGGAGGGGCATGCGTAACGCTGCTGGCATGGCATGGCATTTCGGGAGATGGGAGGGGGCAAACGAGGAAACGAGGAGCGGCGGCCAAAGACGGGACGGGGAGGGGCGCGGTGTGGGTGGCTTGCGCCTGTGCTCGGCGTTGTGGTTTGTGCAAAAGAGGAGGAGAAAAACAATGTGAGTTGCCAGGGAGGGGAGCGGTGTTGTGTTGTGGTTGTCGTGGTGTAGCCGCAGACGCGGCTGTCAGTGAACGTGGCGAGACGGACGGATGCGCGGAGGGGCGGGGGCGGCGCATTTCGCCGGTGCCGTGCCGTGCCTGAAAGCCGCGTGGTCGCTGTGTTGTTGGTGGCGTGGGGGCGAGGAGAGTACCGTACGGGTGTGCTTGTGCGCCGGAAATGGCACACTGCGCCCGCCCGTCTTGGAGGCTGATGGCTGTGGTGTGGAAATGGGGCGCGGTGATGTTGAAGCAGTTGAAGAACAGAAAAGAAACCAAGAAAACGGAAGGCGTGATGCGGCGGTGGTGGTGAGAGCGGGAAAAACAAAACAAAAAAAAAAACAACAAAAAAAAAGAAGGAAAAACAACAAGAAACAAAAAAGAAAACAAAAAGTCTATCAATATTAAAATGTAAATGGACCCAGGTATAACCTCCCTGCACAAATAGCAGAGAGTCCGATGATAATAAAAATGTGCCAGAATGTTAACGTCCCTACAAAACAAACCCAACGATAATATTAATGAAAGAGTGAACCGTATGTAACATTGCAACAGACATAATGAAACCTGATAAATTGTATAAGGGCAGCAGCGTTGACCTTTGGCCCTGTATTCAGAATAAAAAGAGCCAAAGATCGTTACCCCAATGAAAAAGACACTGAAACACGTATGTAACATAGTAGCGATGGCGAGACATTGTAGCATCTGTGACCAGAGAGTTTGCGCTGGACTGCGCGTGTTGCGAGCGGTTCTCAGTCAGTCAGTCAGTCAGTCAGTCAGTCAGTAGTCGTTGCGAGTCCGTAGCTCTGTGTAGTTGAGGGCTGTACTCTGTCAGTAGTCGTCGCGTGCAGTACGCTAATAGTCGTCATGCAGAGCGGTCGGTCAGTAGTAGCAGCCGAGTGCGGTTGTGTGATGTAGGCGGTCGGCAACACTGGTCAAGATGGTGAATAAGGTATACTGTTAATTAATACAATCATTAGATAATGAAAAATTGTATTTATTGTAATTATTCTCCAACAAGTTCCCCAATAATAATTTTTATTTCAAAAGCATTTTTCAAACATTTAATTTTTTATTGAACTAAAGAGTTCGTTGCACTTCACATTTCATTCCACTTCTTTGAAGAAAAATGTCACTAAAATCACAAAAAAAGAGAATATTACTATTTGCAATGCAGTTCCTCCAAGCGCTGCGCAACAACCAGAGCAGAAATGTGACATCCATTTATTCGGAGGTAACACTTTAATTCTGATTGTTTTGCACAGGGCCAAAGACCGATATTTCGGTTTAATTGAAGTTTCTTGTCACTGAACGGACTTTTTTAAATGTTGTGTGAAGACTTTATATTTGAGTCAGATTGCGAATTTCACATTTTTGTTGCCATTTTCAATACCTCTCATTGTGGGCGAGGTTACAATTAGCGCAATGTCCATTGGCATCCGTAAATAACATTGTCCATTATTTTAAAATTTGCTGGGAGGTTACAACACACACACACAAAAAAAAAAAACAAAAAAAACAAAAAATTGCATTTATATCCGCTCCTCAATTGTAGATACCCCTTACACAGCTGTGTGCAATGAATGAGTGCTGGCTGGTAATTAATTGCACTCCTTGGAGGGAAATGCCATAGGAAGTAGTCTTTAAAAAGTGAATGTTTTTCGTTAAGAGACAAAAGTTACTTTAGAAAAAAAGTAATAGTGGGGCTTTTGTTGTTGAACAAAATAAGTACAATGAACATACGTTATCAGATTTGCGCAATGCAGCGTCACACCACCTTTTGATTATAACACAATATACTATACATCGTCCCGAACCGTGACCAGAGTCGCGAGACGAGCAGAGCACGCCGCCGACGCCCGCTCAGTACAACCGTCCACCCGCTACTACTGTCGACCGACTACTACCTCTCCCGACTCGCGCTACAATATATATAACAACTGTTCCTGGCGACCCGGTGCGTGCCACTACTGTCGTCTGGCGCGGTCCAAGCGCCGACTAGCAGCGATAAAGAACTCTCTGGTCAGACAGAGATGCTGTCATGCCTCGCCATCGCTCTGGTAATGAATACATACGTGTTGCAGCGTGCGTACCACCGGAACACGCAGTGGCGGAGCCAAAGACTGTGTTGTCGAGGTCGAGTGCGAGTGGGAAGAGAGGCAGCGTCGGCACGGAGATGGAAGCGAGCGCGAGACGCACGGGGGCTGCGGCGTGGCGCGTTTGCGGTCGGCGCCTTTGGTGGCAACGGCCGGGACAAGCAGCGGTGTATGGTGTGGTGCGGGGCGGACAGGGGCGGCGGTGGACGGGGAGGAGGCGGCGCGACGACGGCATGGGGGCGAAAACGGGACGGGGGACGGCGGATGTTGGGAGGCGTCACGCGCGGACAGGACACAGACACAGAGACACACAGATTGGAAAGGGAGGGTGCGCGGTAGTAGTTGGGAATGTGCGTACCGTGCGGGATGGGAGTGGGCGAGGAACACGGTCGTGGCCCCTGTTTTGGGTGCGTGTGATGACGTCGGTGTGTTGTGGGAAGGGAAGGTGCTGTGGCGGCGGCGCGTAATGTGTGTTGGCAAGCGTCGGTTCGACTGCGACGTTGATGGGCAGGGCAGGGCAGGGCAAGGTTAATGGTGGTAGGAGTAGGCGTGTGGGCGCAAAAAATCTGCCGCTGCAGGCGGTGCCGTAACCGCCATGGCGGGAAGGAGAGAGGGCCAAAAGAAAGAAAGAAAGAAAGAAGAAAACAAAAAAAAAAAAGGAGGGGGGGGGGGGCGAAAGTGGAGAGGCGGTGGTGTGAGAAGGGCGGGGGCGGAAGGAAGGCAGGAAGGACAAGAGGCGAGGCGACGGCTTGCTTTGTGTATCGGTCGGTCTCTGGCTATGCTTCGTTTTCTGCAGCAGGGTCGGTGCGCGGCGTGGCTCGCGGCAGTGGGAACGCCTGGTGGCTGGACGGCCAGCAATGCGGTTGGATGGGCGGCCACAGCACCGCACCTGTGCCCGAGGAGGAGACGCTGGCGGCGGGCCCTGAGGTGAGGCCGGCTCGGCTGGGGCTGTGGATGTGTAGGTGTGCGCCGCTGCTGCAACAACGAGTAAAACGCGAGGAGGAGGGATGGCGGTAGAGAGAAAAAAAAAAAGGTCGTGTTGTGTTGATGCGCAGGCAGACGCGTACAGAGGGACGAGCCCGGTCTGCAGCAGGGTGTGGCCGTGCCGAGTGCAGAGCAGCGGCGGCTCGGTTCGGTTCGGCCCGGCCCGGCCCGGCCCGGCGGGCCGCGCTGTTGTCGCGGACGTGAGCGCCCCCTGGCGGGCGGCCGGAGGCGGCGCGGCGTGTTGGACGTGTGGCTGGTGGCAGTGCACAATTTGCGAGTGGCTGGCGGTGTGGTGTGGCGGTTGGCGCGTCGGGCGGCGGAGAGGTATGTGTTGCGGGCGCCCTTTGCTGCGCTGCGTCGTTGCGTGTGCCGTACAGGGCGGGCGCTTGTCGACTGTGTGGGCGGTGTGGCGAATTGGCGTGAAACGGCTGCCGAGAGGTGTGTGGTAGCGAGCCGGTCGGTGGTGTCAGTGCGAAGGGGAATGTGCGTGCGTTTGGCGGTTTCGGTGTGCTTTTTGCGGCGTCAGAGTGGGAATTAGTGGGGCCGGCTGTTGTGTTGGTTCCTTGTGTCTTGTGTCGCGTAGCTTGATGGCAACGTGGAAGGACGCCGGTTTCGTTTCGAGCCTTGCGTGTGGTTGTCGACGTTGACTGGTTGGCGTGTGCCGATGCACGTGCATGTGTGGGTCGCGAGTGCGTTTTTGGCTGGCTGTGTGTGTGTGTGTGTGTGTGTGTGTGTGTGTGTGTGTGTGTGTGTTTTGGGGGGGGAAGGGGGAGGCGGTGGTGAAAGTGCAGTCGTTGCCACGGGCGTCGTCGGGTGGGGCTGGGGCTGTGCGTCGTGGCGGAAAGGTGGTAGGTTGCGGGAAGCGAGCCCGTCGTTGACGGTGTCGCGTGAGTTGTGAATCGAGTGGGGCGCGGGGCGCGGGACAGGAGCAGCGTGCCGCTGCGTCGTGGTCGTCAGCAGAGGCTGTGCGTGTGCTTGTCCTTTTTGTGGGCGGTTCGTGCGAGGCGTTTTGGTTTTGTGTTGCCCTAGTTGTTAGTTTATTTTGTTTGTGTTTGTTATTTTGAGACGACGACTGGTTGGTGGCGTGCGCGCGAAGTGGCGGTGTGCGCTTCCCGTGTCGTTTGTGTTGTTTGGTTTTTTTGTTTTTGTGTGTTTTTTTTTTTTTTTTTTTTTGCACTGGGCCCCGGTGGGTGGGTGCGTGTGTGTCGATTGCCGGCTGGCGAAAGGTGCGCCATCGGCGGGGTGGGTCGCCGGCACAAGTAGAGGCGGCGGCGTTGTTGCTGTTGTTGTGTGGTGTTTGTTTTGTTCGGCTGTGTCGGCGAGCTGTGTTGCGGTGCGTGTGAATGGTGGTGCAAAGGTGCTGGCGTTGGGGCTGCGACTGCGACGGCGGCGAGCCGCGGGCGCGCCATTGATAGTGATGTTGTGAACAGCGGCTGTGTACGGTAGTGGTGTTGTTGTAGCACGACGTGCATCCGGGCCGGCGCGGAAAGCGCAGTTGCGGGCGGTTGCCCTTCGGTGCCAGCCATGTCGCGTGAGCGGCGGGTTGCTCTGGTGTCGACACGTGGTGCTCTGGGTTGTTGTGTGGTGCCCTTTGGCCGGTGGGGGTGGTTCGCGTGTGTCTCGTTCGCGCTCGGTGTCTGGTCGTGGTCGTGCTGCTCCCCCGTCTGTCGGCGGTTTCCGACGTCGTCTGTACGTTTTTGTTCGTTTGCGGCGTGCCTGCCGACGTCGTCCCGTCGCGACCTTTCAACCGAAAGTGTGGCGCCCGAAGGTGAACGAACGTAACCCTGACCTCGGCGCTTTACGCTGAGCCGAGCGAACCGAACCGAACCGAACCTAACCTAACCTAACCTGTGGTGTGGCGAGGTGAGCTCAGCCTGTGAGCCCCTAACGTCTACGTAAGGTAAGCTGTCCGGCTCACGCCTCACGTTTGAACGCTTTTTTAACCTACGTTTGACGCTTCTTAACCTAGCACCGACCCCTTAACCTAACGTGTAACCTAACCTAACCTAACCTAACCTAACCTCTGACGCCTGACGTGTTTGAATGCTTAACCTAAGTTTGACGCTTAACCTAACCCAAGTCCCCTTAACCTAACCCACGTCCACCTAACCTAACCTAACGTAGACGTGTAAACGTAATGTGTAACGCGTAACGTGTAAGGTCGGCTGTCGTGTGTGCTTGACGGCAGATTGGGTTGGTCTGTAGATTCGGATTGCGGTTTGCCTCGGTCGAGGGGTTGGGTCGGAAGCGGCGAGGGGCGGCGGCGCCTGTTGCGCAGGCGGCGTCCGTTTGCGGCGGGCAATTGTTGAGAAACGGCTGTGAATGTTGGCGGGCGAGAGGAGGAGGACGGCGCGCGATGTGGCCCGACGGCTGCGGGCCGATCGGGAAACGGCGGGAGGGCGACGGAAGGCGATGGGGCGGCGGAGGCGCGTTTGCACGGCCGTCATCGCCGCACGCCTCGGCTTGTGTGGCTGTGGCGCCGGCCGCGCTGGCCGGGCTGCCGCGGCGACGGTGTGGGAGTTTTGCCGAAGGTTTGGCCATTGTGGCGGGTCGTCGGCTGGGGCTGTGGGGGCGGCATTTGGGCGGGGGCGGCGATTCTCGGCGGGCCGACCCAGGCTGTAGCGCGCGGTAGCTGCAGTTTGGCCGTGGTTTGCGGCGCTGCCGTGGCGACTGGTTGGCGACTGTGGTGTGGCTGTGTGTAGCCCCATCCTCGGTGGTTTGAAAGGCGCGGGCGGTTGTGGCGCAGGTTTGGGGCTGCTCCGCACAGGCTGTCGGACGTTGGGCGGTAGCAAGCGCGGGAGGCGCGGCGCGGCGGCGCGCAGAGTGGCGGCCGCTCTCTCGGCCGTCCGCGCCCGCCCGCGACACTGGCTGGGCCTTGTGATTCTCTGCTCTGCTGCTGTGCTGTGCTTGCGTGCCTGCCTGCCGTCCCGCTCGCTCTCGCTGTGTGTTACGCGCGTCGTCGAAATGGCAGATCAGGCGGCTACGAACGAGACTGCTGCGGCACCCGCCGCCACCGGCACTACGAAGAAGGCCAAGTCTGCGTCGTCTGCGAAGAAGCCGCGCGCCAAGCCTGCGCACCCGCGCACCTCTGAGATGGTGACGGCCGCCATCAAGAGTCTGAAGGAGCGCGGCGGGTCGTCGCTGCAGGCGATCAAGAAGTACATAGCCGCGCACTACAAGCTGGACGCGGAGAAGCTGGCGCCGTTTATCAAGAAGTACCTCAAGTCGGCCGTCGTGGCGGGCGAGCTGGTGCAGACGAAGGGGAAGGGCGCGTCCGGCTCGTTCAAGCTTGCCGGCGCCGGCGGCGGGGGGGCGGCCGAGGGCGGCAAGGCTCGTGCTGGCGGTGCCAAGAAGAAGCGCGCCGCTCCGGCCAGCAAGGAGAAGAAGGGCGCCCGTGCGGCCGGCGCAAAGAAGGCTGGTGGCGTGAAGGCGGCGACCGGTCGGAAGGCGGGCGCCGCCAAGAAGGCGTCTGCGGCGTCGGCCGCTCCCGCGGGTGCGAAGAAGGCGGCTGCGGCCAAGCCGGCCAAGGCCAAGTCGCCGTCGAAGGCGAAGAAGGCCGCCAAGGTTCCGACGAAGAAGCCGAAGGCGCCGCGCCCGAAGAAGGCGACGACGCCGTCTAAGGCGAAGGCTTCGCCCAAGAAGAAGAAGTAGAGTAGAGGAGAAAGAGATGGGAAAGGAAGGGTTTGGCGCTTGACTCCGTCGTCCCCACCCCCCGTCGTCGTCTAGTGGCGCGCAAGAGACGCGCGGCCCAAAACGGCCCTTCTCAGGGCCATCAAAGCACGTCGGGGAAGGTTTTGATTGTCGTGTTGCGTTTGGTGTGGGTGTCTGTCTGGCGTTTCTGTATGCCCGTGGGGATGCTGTTTGCGTGCCGTGGTGGTTGGATTGCGGGGGTCGGTGGCGGGTGTGGGCGGCGGTAGCGGTAAGCGGTGTTGTTGTTGTTGTTGTTGTTGTTGTTGTTGTCGTGGTTGATTGTCGCCGTGTTTGTGGCGGCGGCCGACGGTTGGTTTTCTGTCACGTTGTTTTGTTTGAATACGTTGGTTGGCTTGCCTGCGTTCGTTCTTCTCGGATGTCTGTCTTGTCGAGTCGTGTCTGGTCTTTGTTTTGTTTTGTTCCTTTGTGTGTGTGTGTGTGTGTGTGTTATGTTTTGCAACGGGGGGCACGTTGAGATGCGGAAGGAGTCGGCGGGGATTTCGGTGGCGTGTAGAGCGAGCGAGCGCGCCTGCCTGGCCGTTGGCCGTCGGAGTGGAGTGCGGGTTTTTTTGTTTTCGAAACGAAAGCGGCGGCGGCCGGCCAGCCACCCGTGCGGTGTGACGTCGGCCGTTGGGCATTGTGCGCTTTGAGCGCCGGGGAGGGATGATGTGTGATTGTTGCGCGCTGCTAGCAGGCAGGCAGAGTGAGCGGGTGTGGCGGACGGACGGGAAGTGGTGGTTTTTGTTTTTGGGTTGCGGGGCGAGAGGCAGGCGACCGACAAAGTTTGCTCGCGACGGAGAGACGTTAGTGGCCCTGAAAAGGGCCGTTTTTGTTTGTGCGGTGCGGTGCCGCGGCGCGGTTTAGGCGCGCTCGCCGCGGATGCGGCGCGCGAGCTGGATGTCCTTGGGCATGATGGTGACGCGCTTGGCGTGGATTGCGCACAGGTTGGTGTCTTCGAAGAGGCCGACGAGGTAGGCCTCGCTGGCCTCCTGCAGGGCCATGACTGCGGAGCTCTGGAAGCGCAGGTCGGTCTTGAAGTCCTGGGCGATCTCGCGCACTAGGCGCTGGAATGGCAGCTTGCGGATGAGCAGCTCTGTGCTCTTCTGGTAGCGCCTGATTTCTCGCAGGGCGACGGTGCCCGGCCTGTAGCGGTGGGGCTTCTTGACGCCTCCGGTGGCGGGCGCGCTCTTCCTCGCCGCCTTGGTGGCGAGCTGTTTGCGCGGCGCCTTTCCGCCGGTGGACTTGCGGGCCGTTTGCTTTGTGCGGGCCA